>NC_087165.1:5251011-5256011 GCF_035594125.1 Scylla paramamosain
TTGTGGTCGGAGGAAGGTCGAGAATGAGGTGGATGGATGCTCAGTGAAGGGCAGAAAGGATCGAGTTGAATTTCGTTCGAGGTCTTCTCACGAGGGAATAAGTCGTGGCGAAAAATTATAAATTGGTTGAACTTTTGAGGTACTGAGTTGACTTACAGGATCACAATAGTCAGTGTTCGTCAGTGCGAGGATGAAGTGTTGAACATGAAGTAATACTGAGCGTCGATGCGTGTAATAAATGTTTTTTCTTCTTTTTAGGGTTTTCCATTGGTGGTTGTTCCTGGTTATGATAATGTGTTTGAGTGAGAAAGTGGTTTGTGAGTGCAGTTGTTTACGCGGCGGCAAGTGAGAGCTGTCACTCCAGTCTTGATATGGAAAGTCAACACCTAGCAGGGTCGGTGAATACGATAAATCAGCAGTTATAACAATGTGGCTTGTTATGGAAAGTCAACACCTAGCAGGGTCGGTGAATACGAGAAATCAGCAGTTATAACAATGTGGCTTGTTATGGAAAGCAGTCATTGGGTCGACGGGTTAAGGAATTGTTACAAGCACCGTGGTTCAGTGGCCTCTGTGTGTATCCTACTTCATCAGATCTTTATAGAACTCGCGTCTTGCAATTGTATTTTTTTCATTCACAAGGGAGGTAGACCAAGGGCAAATTTCGAAAAAAAAGCTAAATGTTTCTCTCAAAGAAAAAAAATATAAGTATTCCAAAGGAGAAACCAATTTAGAAATCAGGTATCTTAACTCTTCTTTCCTGATATAATATCGAACATTTCACATTTCGTCAGATATGAGAGAGAGAGAGAGAGAGAGAGAGAGAGAGAGAGAGAGAGAGAGAGAGAGAGAGAGAGAGAGAGAGAGAGAGAGAGAGAGAGAGACGAGAGAGAGATTACATATTGCCTACAGCATCACCACATCACTACAACGGTATTATGCCTATAATGTTGTGGTGAGACAACACATACCCCGCGGTCAGCCAGTGGTCCTTTTTTGCTCGTGTCAGAACCAGAAAAAAATCTTTGCTGTTCGATATTTGGTAGAACATGGATACTTCGTGTGCTGTTTTTACTTTTAATATAAATTTTCAGAGTATCACTAAAATAAAAAAAAAAAAAAATCCCTCTACATAAATTAATATTCGCACTTCGCACAAAGAATGATCATCCCAGATCCTTTTTGATAGCTTTTCCCATTCTTCAGAGTGTAAGAAACCCTCGCTCTCCCTGTAGCGACATCCCGTTGGTGGTGGTCGTGGCCATGTAACTCCTCCTGGCATTTATCACAATTGTTCATCAACTGGACGAGACATTCTCCCATCGGCCGCTCGTCACACCCCGCCCTTCCCTCCCAGCACGGCTCTCCCATTCACAGACAATTATTACACTCAGTTTTAAGGTGAGAAGGAACACAAGTTGGTGCTAGATGATTTCCAGGCGATATGGTGCTTTTTTTTTTTTTTATCTTGGCTTGATGATATAATGAGTCACTTGGGGATGAAACTCTCAAGTGGGAGTTTCTCAGGGGTGCAGCAGAGGCGTTAAATGAAGGGTTGTTATAGTGGTCATTCCTCACGGCACTCGAGACGCGCCTGTAGCTCACCGTGAGAGTTAGACATCACTGAGAGTGTTGGGTGGGAAACATCTTTCAGATCTTCTCAGGCAGTCTCCAGCTTCCTCTACATTTCAGTCTTCCATTGAGCTGGTTTTGTCTTTTTCCAACCATTCCCTTCTATATATTGTTTCATGAAGCCCATTCTCGTACGGTGTTGACGCTTGAGTGAAGTCACTAAATGGGTGCAATGAACCAGTCGATCATCAGAAAGTATGGAAAAGAAAGCATATGTGTGACCAAGGATTGGAGCGCGAAGCTGTGCGGGAAAGACGAGAGTTTTGACAGAAAAAGGAGAGAAAATTAGTGCGACGTATTATAATACATGTGAGGATGGCCGATGCTTGGAGGGACTGAGAAAGGACAGGTGTTTGTTGTCTGGCAAACAAAGGAGGGGCAGGTGTAGGCAGGAGAGGCAGGTGTGTCTGAACAGGCTGGCTCACAGGCAGGTGCAGACGTTTGTTAGCCTTGGGGGAGGCAGGTGTAAGCTCAAGGCAACCAGGAGGCTTCAAATGGAAATTACAGAAAAAAAAAAAGAAAGAAAGAAACCTGTTTATTGGTGCGGGGAGCAGGACACCCAGAACGTACAGGGTTTAGGGAGTGAATGTTTATTTTTCAAGAGCATAAGTGACATTCAGACACAGGAAGAATGGGAAGCCTAACTATTTATGAGAAAATGTGAAGATGACAAATATACAAGCGAGTGAATGTGTGAGCAAGACACTGAGACTAAACGGCAGGTGTGGGGCAGGTGGTGTGACGGACCCTCCTCACCCCCGCTCCTCCGTCCTCCTCCCTCACGTGACGGGCCACGCCTCCCACACATCCCCTTGAGGCACTGGGCACACACGGACTGTGAACTTCTTGATGTAGAACGCGAAGAAATTTAGATTCAATTACAGGTGAAGGAAAGACTTGCATGTATGTAAAGTGCAGGAGGCCCGCGGCGGGCAGGTGGTGGCCTGCTTCATAAGGAAACAAGACTGGCACAAGCGTCTCCATTTATAGGCACAAATTTGACCCGCCAGCTGCTCTGGAGACGACTTGCACCTGCTTGCATCTTATCCGTTTAGTCCTTCTATTTCTTGGCAACACGGATCTCCGAGGCATAGCAGCGTGCCATGAGTGTAAGGATCCTGCCTGTGCGGTGCTTGAGGCTGTTAGTGTTACTAGCTGTTAATGATGAATATGTATCAGTAAAGAGGGAACCCACGCCAAGTAATCCACGAACTCGAATGGCGCTTCCTACGTAAGTCGTCTGATGTGGGTATTTGCTGTAAATAAAACGACGAATACGATTAGATTACTAATGAGATTACTAATCCTCTCTAGGAAGAGGAGCACGCTACTGCAGACTCCCTATACAGATTTTAATAGTGGTACATTGTATTAAGAAAGACATTCGTAAACAATGGGGAAGAACAAGACGTTCAGGTGAGGGTGGTGCCGAGGTGCCGCCGCCGTGGCAGGTTCCCTTGAGCCTGCTGCCCCTGACGGAGACTTAGATGCCACAGTGAACAACAATCCGTGCTCGGCTTGCATCCCTCACCCAGTTCACTGACGCATCCTTGCTGTCATGACATTACACGCGACAACGTTTCAGTAAATTTTTCGTTTAAATTCGTGATTTTGTTTAAGTGAAGTTAAACAGATTGCGAACTTGGGTATCTCGTATAAAAATAGTTTAAATTCCTTCGTGTTACTTTGTGATGATCAACACTTGTGTTCGAAGGAAGGAAAATATTAATCGGCACACACCTTTCAGATTCACCTCTGACAGTCACTACCAGCCAGCTACGAAGGATGTGTCGACAGATGACGTAGGATTCTAGAGAAGTGAGCGAAACACCCTCCTTCCACAACAGCCAGAGCCGCACTGACGGGGACCCCGGGCCCGGCGGTTAGCAGGTGAGCCGGGTGAGAGGGGTTAGCCAGGAGGGGGTGGAGTGGTGGAGGGGATGAGCCACTGGGACCATCATGGAGGAGGAGGAATGAACGAACCCTGATAATTGAGAGGTTGGGATTGCCCTGCGAGTGCTGTAAATTCTAAAATAGACTAAAACTATTACTCGATAAACAAGTTTGTTGGCTTTCAATACAGATCACTTGCATAAGTAACAAGTAACTGTCAATGATCTTGTGTTGTTAATGACTGAGATACCATAGTTTCACCCGGAGAGGCTTTAATGCTAAAAGTTCAGAGACTGAAGTAACTAATGTCATTCTTGTCAGCCTGAGTCCAATAGGGCAACGAAAAGTGACCTTTGTGTGGGCTCGGATGAGGTGCTGAGATAAATAAAACGAAAGAACATGATGGCGAAAGGTCACTAATTCTCTCTCACAAGAAAACTCGTCTATAAGTGATGTAGAAAACACTTTTTATAATCATTTCTACGGCTTAGTGAATTTTATCATGAAACGTCCTCCGCTGTAGTGATCAGAGCACGCAAATCCTTCCAGCTTGTTAACCAGCAGTGTGTGTGTGTGTGTGTGTGTGTGTGTGTGTGAGAACAACTTTGTCTCAAACTCTGTTACTCGAAATATGTACTACATAATATACTGTGTGTAGCAGATCAATGCGTTCTGTCTCTTTCTTGTTATCCCTTATGTTGTAGCTTCTTGAAAAAAAAAAAAAAAAATGCGGTTTGGCCGGTTTTCCTTAAACCGAAAAGGTTATTGTGCAAGTACCCACGCCATCTGCCTGCTCCCGCCTGCAGCCTCAACATAATTAAGAGAGTGACAGAGAACGAGTGTTCCTGGGGGTCAGTCAGGGCGTGGAGTCACGTCATGCGCTATTAGCAGAGCATGATGCAGCCGCAGGCTCAATTATTCACCGAGCACGCCATCTGTGGCGACGCGCGTTGAGGGAAGGTTGAAGGGAGAAGGGGGAGGAGGAGGAGCACACCGTCATCACTCAGTGGCAGTAAGGGCGTGTTGTCTGGTAGCCTGGCCTGGGGTATACATTGCCTCCAATTATTTCGCCGTGCACTGCTCGGCCACCTGTGGGAGTGTATTTAGTGACACAGTGTCGCATTTTATGTTTTCATAACTCTTTTAAAAGCAAATTCATGTACTGTACGAATGGGTGAATGTTAGCCTAGTCCATGATAACTGGAGAGCAATTCTGGCAAAGAAGCCACCGTTTACAAATACCGTGCTGTGCGTATGTTGCCGGGTGGGCAGTAACACGATGACAAGTACACATCATTCTATCCTTAGCAAAGGATATAATGATTTTAATTGCTTCCCATAATTCATAACGTTATATCAACGCTAATAAAATACAGTTCTATGTAGTTGTAGGTAATCACAGTGTCATCCATTTATTTCATGCTAATTGTAGTTTTAAATTACATTATGCTGTAACATCATCCTTGCGTGTGCAA
>NC_087165.1:5258511-5298511 GCF_035594125.1 Scylla paramamosain
AATTTAATCTTAGCATAACTCTTAAAGTTTAGCAGACTCCGGTCCTGTCTTAAATTTAACACCTAGACTAAGCACAACCTAGGAAGTTAAACACAGCTCTAAGCTTAAGAGTTGATCTGAGTCAAACCTCTATAATTAAGAATCTTTGTTAATACGGCCCCAGGCTCCGTGTCGACACATTAAAATACCGCCAAACACTTTATTATTATTATTATTATTATTATTATTATTATTATTATTATTATCATTATTATTATTATTACTGTGTGTGTATGTGTGAGTGATGTCCCGCGGCACACACGCTAGCAGGCCTCCCAGCGTGTAATGTGAGGTCGAGGCGGTGTGCTTGGGGGCGGGTGGGTAAGATGGAAGAGGTGGGGCAGGCCAGTAGGTAGCGGTTGGCTGGCTGGGCGACAGGTGAGGGGGGCCAGGAGAGCGTTGCACAGTGGCAAGGTGGAGTGTGTGTCCACCTCGTGGGAGCACACACGCGCACACACGTTCCCACATACGCAAACACATCCACCTCGACACATAAGTTAATGTACACAAGTGTTCAGTAAGCTTTTGTTGAGCAGCGGGCATAGACTTGCTAATTGAGGAGGGCGGCGTGTGATGCAGAAATAATGTGAGAAGGGCGGCGAGAGAGAGAGAGAGAGAGAGAGAGAGAGAGGGAGGGAGGGACGGAGAGAGAGTCGAGAGTGAGAGGCGACGGTGACCGGTGAGGGTGTGTGGAGAGAGAGAGAGAGAGAGAGAGAGAGAGAGAGAGAGAGAGAGAGAGAGAGAGAGAGAGAGAGTTCATATCATATTGAATTTTCTTTATTTTATACTGTAACCTGAATCAAATCTTAATTATCAAGTTAGTCCTGTAATAAAAAAAAATAAAAAATGCGCAGATTGTTTGGTGGAGGGCAGGCGTGTGGGGGTGACAGAACCTAAAGGATTGATGCAGTGGTGGCTGACTTTGTGGTGTGATGGGCAAGGGTAAGATGATGGACTGGGAGTGGAGGAAGATATGGTATCGTGGAACAAAGCTAGGTGGATGGAGTGGTAAGGCGAGGAGATGGAAACCTGGCGGAGCGGTTATAAGTGGAGGAGTGGATGGGAATGTTGCTGGGTGGCGGGAAGGGTTGATATGTACTGTAAGAGTATGAGGCACAAAGGACCACATTTCTAAACTTAAACACTTCGGCGTCTTATCACGGCCATTTTTACCGGGGTGTAGCAGGAATTTTTTTTTTCTTTTTTTTCTTTTTATTCTGGGGATTTAAAGAACTTTCATAGCTATAGTGATAGTTTAATACGTATCCTCTACGGCCAAAAGGATATATGCTCATTTGGAATCCATATAATCATGTTTGTGGGCTTTGAAAAAAAAAAATCCCAATGAAAATCTAGTCTTTTAAGAATACTGGCCTAATACTTATTGTTGAAATATAATGCAACAGAACTCTCTCTCTCTCTCTCTCTCTCTCTCTCTCTCTCTCTCTCTCTCTCTCTCTCTCTCTCTCTCTCTCTCTCTCTCTCTCTCTCTTTGTTGTAAAATTGTAGCTGTTATTTCTTTTTTCTTTTAACGTCTGCCTTGATTTGTTTTTGATAAATATCCGGAGTAGAAACGTTATGTCTTTGTCTTCGCAGTTTCTTTTTTTTTTTTTTTTTTCTGCTGGATCTGTTTTACCTCACTTGAATCGCGCTCTTCGTTTTCCTTAATCTACGTCACATCCGATGAATTTTTAGATTTTACTTGATTTATGAATATGTGCTGTACGTACTTACGCGTTCATTTTACTATTTATCTTTTTAGCATTGTTTCCTTATCTCTTGATTCACTCTGTTCCCGAATCAGCTTTTTTTTTTCTTCTTATCTACATTATTCTACTTGCAGTGAAATAGGAACAATTTCCTCCACCTCATTTCTAGTCTTTTTTTTTTTTTTTTTTTTGTACAGTGGTAGTTACATACGCCTTCTTTTTCCCATCGCCCCAGAGTAAATCCCTTTCCCATTTCTAAATTATATAATCATTGTTACCAGCACCACAATTTGCTGTCAGTCCTCGCGGCAGCTGTCTGGAGCACCTGCCTTGGTGTCACCTGCCCTCTTGCCCCCACACGCCACCACCGCGCTCCACGTCTCTCTCTCTCTCCTTCGCTTATGACTGCCGCCGTCCGTCTAACAAAAGAAAATATCGACAAAGGCCGAGGCTCTGCAGAATGTCTTCTCAACCATTTTGGCGTCTTCCTTCGACAACTTTTAAGACTCCATTAGAAGTTGCTGGGATTCGTAAGGTTATTTTCATGGTTGAAGTGATAGTTTAGCAGAGTCTGCCTCATCAGTGGGGAAAACACACCTGGAATTCTGACTTAACATCTGTGCGGCTCTCAAAAGTAGCCTTTATGAAATTCCACAGCGTTTAGGAATACAAGTTGCGAATCGATGGTGGTGCATGGGAATTGTTATCTTTGTGTGAATTGTGGTGAAGTAGGCAATGATAGGAACACGTGATTTTGCTACAGTAGTTCAGAATGAGGTGATAACAGATAATGTGCTCTGTTGTCGATGATGGTGATGAAAGATTATGTATGGGATCTGCTGGCTAGGCTGTGTAGTGGGTACGGGAGCATTAGGGTGAACATTGCGTTATCAGGCTTAACAGGATGATGTGCTTTGGTGCTCGTTGCTGTTTGACAAAAACAGACGACTGAGGAAGACGGAGACACTGGCAAATTGTAGTGACGGAAAAACAGCTACCCAGTAATGAGGGAGAGCCGGGAAAACAGGGGGAAGGGGGCGTGGAGAGAGAGAGAGAGAGAGAGAGAGAGAGAGAGAGAGAGAGAGAGAGAGAGAGAGAGAGAGAGAGAGAGAAGAGAATCATAATAACAGTCAGTATTGTTTGTGCTGGGTTATTGCTAATTGTGTTGTACATACATCTTGAGTGAACTAAGCCAAGCCAGCACGCGGCACGGAAGTCAGGAGAGCTCAGATGGAAAGCTGCGTGGCGCCCGGAAGAAGACCCCTGCCACCTTCCACCCATCCAGGTACACAATGGACCATCCACCGACTCAATCTCGACGGGAAGTTGCTAATTGACCCGTGACCTGTGTGGGGCTGGCGGGCCGCGCACCCTCCCCCTCAAGCCGTGAACCCTCGTCCCGGATCACACACGGGAACGGTATCAGTCTATAAAAATGTCGTGGTTATATATTTTCGAGAAACCTTTCTTTACTATACCAGCGGCACTACTCACTTCAGAAAGTTGCATTGAGGCGGCAAAGAATCTGCGGGTGAAGGACACGCTGGTGGTAAATCAACAAGCCAGTGGCCGCCGTGATAGGAGGAGTAAGTGGGGCAGTGCGTGAATGGCAGACTGACAACTTGGTGCTTTCTTTTGGTCTACATTTAAAGTTTATACAAAATGCATACATAGTGGTAATCTTTTAAAAACGGGCTTGACCAGTGAATAGAGGATGCTTGTTTGATGAGTCTGCCAGCCATGAACAATTTCGTTTTTATACTTGAAGAGAAATTGGACATTTTGCCGATGTTTTATGATGAACCAAATTTAGGAACACCAAAAGAACTGAGAAAATAATTCCTCAGAATGCATATAGATAAAACTGAGGTAGGGTAGATGCAGCTGACAAATAAACACGGTGAAGACGCTGGACGACGCACGCTGATCCGTCAGAAACCGTGCAGGACACACACCAACCACGGTGACAGTGGAGCGGTACCACAGAGCCTGGCATGTCTTCGTGCTTACAGCGCACGTTTAATGCTCGGGAGAACAGTCACGTCTCGTAATAGGAATATTTCACTAACCTGCATCTGACTTTCGATTAATAATTCTGATAATGTTATTGAAATTTCAGATTGATTTTTATATGATTTCATCTGTATTACCTATAAACAGAATCTTTAAAAATATGCATTTCGGGGCGTTATTTCACTATCGAAAAAAAAAATAAATAAATAAATAAACGAGTGTCGACTCACACACGAGCCTAAATGGTACACTGATGGTAGCAGATTCCTCATAGAAATTTAACTCGCGCTTTTCATCTTGGTCTAGTTCGTGCAACCTGCTTGCTAGGTCATGCCGCCACAAGGCAGTGAGCGCCGCGCAGGTACTTCAAATGTTCTACTTTTTGTGCTAGGGACTTTTGCTACCTCATTAGATTTATTAACATCGGATAAATTGCTGTAAATTCAGTTTGCTACTGGAGAATATTTTTGCAAATAAAACCAATTTTCCCAGAAAATTATGACAGTTAACAGTAATCATACTGTTGAGAGTTTCAGGATTGATAATTTTGAATAGTTTAGAAAATTACGGGAACACTTGGCAGGGGTCAGGCAGGTTAGATTCACCATAAAGTTCAATGCGCTCGTGAAAACAATTACATTTGTTGTTGCTATGCCACTTAATGCTGCTGCTGCTGCTGTAGATCTGAATAAAGCTGGTCAAATATCTTCTGACGTGCTACAAATGAAATAGCACCAAGGAATAAAAACCGCAAATGTGTGTGGCCAGAGACCCAGCATGAGAATTAATCTTCAAGTTTTTCGCTTGGGGCCAGCGAGGAGTGAACAGCAGACCGACTGTGGCAGGAGCTGGGCTGCTGGGTCGTGGGAGGGGTGAGCCAGTGCTCTGACAGATGACGCTGAGGTTCTGGTGAGGCTCTATCAAGGCACTTTAACACAGCTAACTTCCTTTCCTTGCCATAACAATGTGTGTGTGTGTGTGTGTGTGTTTGTGTGTGTGTGTGTGTGATTATAAAAGCAAGCTGATGTATATCTGCGTAAATCTCGCGGGTCCAGAATATATGGTAACGTTTCGTTGGTTGTTGGTGTTAACGCAATCGAATTAAAAAACGTGGACCATCGAGCAGAGAGAGAGAGAGAGAGAGAGAGAGAGAGAGAAAGAGAGAGAGAGAGAGGATTATGATCCATAGAATTAATTAGTTTAGATTCAAGTCACATACAGGAGATACCACAAACTTGAATGGTTCATCTCCAGTCCTTGCCTCCGTGGATCGGTGTGTCGCCCGTGGGTGGGCAGCGAGTGCGTGGCGTGACGGTCCTGGCCTGGCTTGTTCATGGGTGATTGGTGCCGGGATTGATCTAACCAGCTTCATCTGAGCATTGTGATTGAGGTATTGAGTAACATGTAACCTTTCTTGTGGTATTTTTTTTTAAAAACCACACCTTTTGATTTTTCATTATATAAAACTTAAATGAAAGATAATTGTGTGGTTCATGTTTCAAGTATCATTTTTAATCTTGTTCTTGCTTCTTCAGTTTCTAATATATTGCAAATGTTACGGAAATCACATATTGTAATTATACCAGCGAATTTTTACCTTCATAATAGTTTGGCAAGTGAAATCACACTCCATGCCGGAAGAAACTATTGTTATTCATGAAATGGATTGCATAACTGACATAAATAGTCACATACTAGGGCGGTGGTGATGTGACAAGCGCCGATACGGAGGTGAAGGGAAGGACGATGGCGTGAGAGCTGAGGACAGGGTCGCAAGGGGCAGAGGTCGAGTAGCGTCGCACCCTGGCAGCAGATGGCGCCCGGTGCAGAGCGGAGGTGGCTCATCACATCACTGCGACCCCTGACCTCCCTTCGCCGTGCCTCTTTGCCTCCTGCTGCTGACTCTCCCTCCCTCCTCCTTCCTTGTTCCCCTTCTCCCTTCCCTCTCCTCCATCCCCCCTTTTCCATCCCCTCCTCCGACCCCTTCTCCACTGCGTGTACGCCGTAAGTGCCTCAAGAATTAAAAAAAAAAAAAAAAAACTCCCACTACCAAAATAGTTAATACATTAGCACTTCTTCTGGACCACGGGAAGTATCACATTTATTTATTCATAAGAAAATGTATTAGGATATTTTCTATAATTGTTAGTTACATTCGAACTCCGCCTTGCTCTCATTTAGCTATTACATTAAAAGAGAAAAAAAGGAAGGAAGAAGAAAAAAAAAAGGTGATTCAAAAGCAAGATTCCGTCAAGCTACCACCTGCTTCTCCATCTACCCCCCCTCCCCCCCCTAAACACACCGGACAGCCTCGCCACGCTCAACCACACCACGCCTCCACATGCTGCCCTACCAGTAGATACACGTATTCCTGGTTTTCATGAAGGCAGGAACACGGATGCACATCATTGTTCACATAATTTTATTTCATGACGGCATTTCACTTGTGTGTGTGTGGGGGGGGGGAGATTAGTATTCTCTGGTTAGTTTGTATCCTTTTTTTTTTTTTTTACTTGTTTTACTTTTTTCAGTGCTTTAATCTGCGGTATTGCAGTCAGCGGCGGAGATGACAGAACAGCCTTTCGGGAGCCAGTGGCCTCCCAGGACCTCCTGCGCCGTGGAATTCGCTACCAGAGGAAAGAAGGTAGAGGCGGCACTTGTGTGTGTGTGTGTGTGTGTGTGTGTGTGTGTGGAGGCATTATGATGTGTAGTACAGGAATAGTTTGCTTGTTGGTCTCCTTTATGGTCGAGATTAATACAGAGAGGGAAAGAACATCTTAGAGAGAGAGAGAGAGAGAGAGAGAGAGAGAGAGAGAGAGAGAGAGAGAGAGAGAGAGAGAGAGAGAGAGAGACTGACTGACTCAGAGACGCATATGGTCGTAGTTTGCACGAGATTTAAAAAAAAATGCGTTTATTTCTAAAATCTTTATCTATTTACATTGATTAGGACTTCCTTTGGGGTTAAATGAATGAACGCTTAATTTCCACCGCCAGCCAGTCACGCAGTTCAGTCATTTTTCCTCCTGTGCGCACGGCAAGGGTTATCAGGGTAAGACTACCAGAACCATCAAAATACAAAGCACATCAGCGCGTATTCCGGGATGATCCTGAACTGGTGAGATTTTTACAGCCAACTTTCCAGTCGCGTGCTCTTTATTAGTGGGCTGAAGGGGCGGAGGCGGTGGTGGGTATGACTCACGTCGTGTCCCTCCCCTCTTTTCCCTACAACCACTTTGCCTCCAACAGAAGACAGCGTTTGGGTGGAGGTGGGTGGGAAAAAGTGGATAAGGACGAAATGCGTAGATAAGCTCTCTCAGTTCTGACTCGCTCTTCATTTTGCTATAGAGCGGTTCTTTATCTTGTGCTGGTTTTCACGTGATTTCTCTACAGTGCTACCGCTCATGAATGACTCGTTTACAAATATCACTCCTCACTCACTGTAGCTGTCACTTCTTATTGTTGATTATAATTATCTTCGTTATTCTTCTCAGTCATTTCTAGCATTACTCTTCGTCACTATTTTTGTTATTCGAAGGTAATCTTTGTCTGCTGCTCACTGTTACCCAGTTTCTTCTCTTTCTCCTTGGAAGCCCCCTCCCCCGAAAAAAAAAAAGCACAGTGCAATATGTGAAGTGGGTGGCAGACCTCTTCTGTGGTCGGTGGCAAGGTGACCGATTTGATCCTCAATCACTCAATGAAGTGACAGGTGTAGACTGCATTAAAAACTAGATAACGCAGGATTATTGTATATTTGTTAACATGTAACTCAACTGTATGGGGGGCGGGGTGCCATTACCGAGTGGAGGAGCAGGACACTATGTTAGTCTCCACTAGACTAATGTATTGGTAGCACGCTGTGTGGGAGTATTTAAGAAAAATTGTCTTGAGATTGCACCGAAGGCACGATCGCGTCAGTGTCTTGGCGTGCACTGGGTGGTGACCAGCTGTCGCCGTGATGTTTCACCAAAGACAGTTTTTCGATCAGTCTGTCAACTCCTCAAGCAGTAAAAGTGGTAATGACACTTTAGGGGGGGAAAAATGTAAGTGCTAGTGAACGAGTGGGATTATTTATTTGATATTTTGTTGGACACACACACACACACACACACACACACACACACACACACACACACACACACGCACACACACACTTAATATATTAAAGTCTAGTACCACAGGTCTGCGTTTACGTAATGTCAGACTACACAAGCAAAGATACATACCATTGATGTCGTTGATGTCCAGACTTGTCTGCGGGTCATGACTGACTTTCACACGATAACTTACACACCATAAAAGGCTTCTATTATATCTGAGATATGTTGAGTTCTGAAGCAACTTTTTTTTTTTTTCTGACGCTTACACCTCGGTATGACCTTGACTTTCTAATGGTCAGCACAGAATAGTGATAAAATATTTGAATCACGTATACACTTTATTAACATAGATTGTCATTGCCAGTCGTGGAACGTCCCACGTCTCCAGTTCAGCGAAATAAGACGGTCGTAAAAAGTCACTAATTAAAGTATAAAATGAAGAGCTCAAGAAGGTGCGGATGTACGCTTGGCCGCTGGTGCGAAGCCGCGCGTCGAGATGAAGGCTGGATGGGCGGGACGTGACTGGTCGCCCGGAGGCTGTGGCCACATTCGTCCCGCGCAGGCCTTGACTTAATTGAATTTGGATTTTCCTGATCACTTCCACAAAATTTCATTAGTCTTAAATTGAGATCACATTCTGTTGCTGAGAAAGAAATGAAAGTAGTTTGCAACAAGTAAGATGTTTGGTTTGCATACAGTCCAGGAGGTAAATCATAAGTATGGGCAGAACTATTTCAAGTGGTGGGAATTGATAACTAAAGAAAAATGAGTAGTGCTTGGCAGGCCCAGCCCGGGGTGCCAGAGGTGGGTGGCAGGCGGGTGGGTGACGTGGGGAATTTCACAGCTTTCAGTGTCTTGCCAGACGTCAACCTTGTAACCACCTGGTGGTCTTTGCTCACTCTCTTCTTAACTTGTTCCGGGGTAAGCTGTCAGTTACGTTATTATCTTGTAGCATTTTAGTAACGGAAATATTTCTCTCTCTCTCTCTCTCTCTCTCTCTCTCTCTCTCTCTCCTATCCATCTATTTATCTATCTATCTATCTTTCTATCTATCTATCTAACTCTATCTATCTATCTATCTATCTATCTATCTATCATATATATATATATATATATATATATATATATTTTTTTTTTTTTTTTTTTTTTTTTTTTTTTATACCAGTAAATATTGCGGACACGGTCTCACACTGCTACAGTCTTGACACCTCAGGGCAGGAGGGCGCGAGACGGAAGGATGACCGCTTCATTATGTATGTAAATATTAAGCCGCACGGCCGTTTGCTTAACCTCAAAACTCATCTTTACAATTGTAAGGGACCGCAAGGCACGGGACAGCATACATAAAAGGCACAAAATACAGCGCGTTCCGTCCATGCGCCTGGGGCCACGATGAGACCGACAGACGCTTGAAGCAAGTGTTATGTAGTTGCATGTCATTTTTACACTGCCTTATTGACTGCACTGTTCTTTGACAATCTTTGTTTGTCACTTCCTCCCCACTGCAGTCTTTATCTTGAAATTACTCAAAATATTGTTAGAAACCTCAGCGACACTCGATGCTATGAGTAAAAGCAAGTATTTCCAAGCGAGGGGACATAAGTCGTAGATTCTGCTCTCACGTGTTGCCTGACCCACCAGCCCAGTGAAACGCCACATGTCTTGCTTCAAACATCGTTTATTGAGGAGAGGCATGACAACCAGCGGCAGTCGTCGTATGCTACATCCATTTCTTACCGAGACACTGGTTAATATTCTGCCATGCTAAAGAATACTTTGCGAACTCGCAAATTTTGCTCTGGGGGGTGGGGAGGCGATCTTCATTATTTTTTTATCTATTCATTTTAGTTGAGGGAATAGGAACTTAAAGAAAGAATCCATTTTTATTATGTGCTTAGGAATGGGGGAAAAAAAAAAAACACGCAAGGATACTACAGAACACATGTCAGGCGTACATGGTGTAAAGCAGGTACCGCGCAATGAAGATAGTTAAAACCTGGGAGAGCATATTATAGATTTTTTTTCAAGAAAATAATCATAAATTAAACATGACATCGCGAAACATGAACTCTGGATCAGTGCACAAAAAAAAAAATAAAATAAAATAAAAAAAAAAGATGGCTGGCGCACGAGATACGCCGCACGAGATACGCTTACCTACACCTTTAGGTGTGTGATGACCAATAGTCTTGTTTGATGGCACTCAGGAGAGACTGTCAGTACTCTGCACTGACAGATTCACTGCTTCGCCTTTCTTCACTCAAGTGTTGAAGTGACTGGCAGGCACGCGTGCCTCACATGTGAGCTGAAGATCAACAGGTACAGTTTGCAAACTATATTACAAGAGCAAATTTCCCCAGGGTTTCCGCAGGAATCAGTTCGGTTTCTGTAGTTTACACGAAGAAAACGTGGCTTCGGCTTCTGATGGATCCAGCATCCAACCAGTTTGGATCTTGGATGGATCTCAGTTTGTACAAAATTAACACAAGAACGTTTAGCGGGGAAAAAATAAGTAAGGGATAATGTTTTGTTTAAAGAAAGTGGTGTAGCAAATACTTTCTTTTTTTATTAATTTCTTATTGCTCAGTATACATATGAACTGATCTAAATGCTTACTTCTCATTGCCATTAGGTGTGCCCGTATTACAGTACTAACCGAACGTAAAGTTTCAGTCATGATGTCGTAGCCTTAATCATCGATGAGTTGCTCCTGCCATACGCATATATGAGATTAAGATGCATGACAGTTAAATTTTTCAAGGAAGGATTGTAAATGCCGATTACTCCTTCTCTCCACCTACCGCTTAATCAATCCTCCACCTCTCTCTCGTTGGGAGCTTAAAAATTCTAAATCTTTCATTGCATGATGTATCTTTCAGGCTTAAGGCCACTTTCGTCGTTGTTGTTTGCATTCTTTCAAGCTCCCTTATGTCTTTCTGTGGTGGCCATACATATTCCACATTCTAGTTTTGGAAGGGCACTTGATGCATATCGTTTTCTAATCCAAATATGTAAATGTTATTACTTTTTTTTTTCAGAAAGTAGGCTGTTCTCTTGTTTATAAGTTTCTTGAGTAGTCTGCTACTTGAGAGAGAGAGAGAGAGAGAGAGAGAGAGAGAGAGAGAGAGAGAGAGAGAGAGAGAGAGAGAGAGAGAGAGAGAGAGAGAGAGAGAGATACTCAAGTTTACTTACATCACCTGAGTCTGCAAATATTGAGCCTTGGGGCTTACTGCTAGGTAGAGTTGAATGCTAGTACACTATTTTCACAGAAAGAGACTTACTAGATGTGGCATGAAAAAAAGTTGCATCTCAAAGTGGTGCAATTACCTTGGCATCTTATATTCGCAATACTCTGACATAGGTCCACATGTGGGCCGTGTTGTGTGGTGCTCTCACCTTGCTTTCTTTATGTTTTGTGAGCTGTGATCATGTTGTAGGTCAGTATTAAGATTCTTAAGGTGTGGTGCAGAAATCTATTTTGGGTAATGGAAAAGGCAGCATAGGAGTACAATATTAGTGTTACTTGCAAGGAATATTATATCTGAGTGATATTTTTTGACAGGAATACTTTATATTATATAAACTTTAAACCTCATTTTCAATCGTGATAATGCATTTTAACGTTAAGAAACGGTGGTTGAAATAGATTGTTACATCTGAAGGATGTTGCATCCTTCTGAAGAGGCATGTTCAATACAGTGGTGGTCTGTGGCTGTTTTCATGGAATACAATAGTTCTTTGTTAGCAGTGTTTTGACCAGTTTTTAGTGTCACAAGCTTGCCAGTGGTGAAGAAAGCTGTCTCTCTTTATTTGACTATTTGATGTAGAATATGTGCTTATACCTGCATTCAACTTCTGGTGGAAAGAGAAGGATGAATTTTGTGAATAGATTATCATAACTATTATACAACAACATACAGTTTTACAAGAACAGCATCAGAGCTATCTCTTTTTGAGATTAGATTAGCATAATAGTGAGACATTAAACAGTATGATAGTATTGTAAAGATTTGGAAACAGATTTTGTACATAATACCATGACCAAAAAATCTGAACCTAGATAGAGAGCATGGTGTAATCTGGATTTAGATCACCAGTACATATAGAAAAGTGTTTAAATATAAGTTGAATTAAAATGGCTGTGAATAGATATTTCTACCTGAATTTGTGATATCAGTTGTCAGCAAGAAAGATTACTGTTAGTTGATATACAAAGCTGATTTGTCAAGTAACACCAATTTACTTTTAAATACACAAGACTTCCATTGTGTGGGGTTGAGTACATTGTATAATAATTAAATACTAGGTGAAGATAACATACTAGGTGAAGATAACACATAACTAACAATTATGAAATCTTTGGTTTTATTTATAACACATATAAAACATTCATTTCTTTGGTTTTTAGACAAATTCAGTAATCTACAGTAAGCTAACAATCTCTTAATTATGCACAGTATCTATAAGATGGGGCTAAAAGTGAGAGTGATGTGTGTAGGAGTTTGTGGTGCTTTACTTTATCTGGGCCAACCTGTGTGGGATTGTCAGCCAGATATAGTATGTGCAGATTTCTTTGTGATAAATAGTTTTATATAACTTAATAGTTTGGCATTTCTCATGTTACTTAAGTATTAACATTCCAGATGCTTAATTGTTCAAATTTTATTTTAAACTTTTCGTGGTTTCATTCACAGAATTGTCTTCTTCACAGATGTTTCTTATGGTGGGGATGAGGTCTTTACCCTACAGGGGGAACATATTCACCATGTCCACTTCTCTGTTCAGGTGAGTTTTTAATTTAGTCTTCCTAACTCATCATTTTATAGTCAACTGACAAAACTAAAATTAAATACAGCTTTTAAGTCTCAGAAACCATGGAACTGTACACTCCACCTCATGTACAGTTCTTAGGAATTCTTGCTTAAGCTTGAGTCATCAAATTAGGAGACAGTTCACATTTTTGGTATTGTTTTCTCTATCAGTCTTCTATTACTCGTCCATATACAGGATAGTCAATGCTGTTGACCATATATTTGTCTTCACTAAGTCCCAAACCATTTATCAGAACCCAGAAAATTAAATTCCATTAAGATGGGAAAATCTTTCTAAACTGGCTAATTTTGAATGCCAAAAAGAACTGAATAAATATTAAGTCAGAGTTATCTCAGAGCCAATATAAATAGAAAGTTAAAACTAAGAGATTCTGCATTGTATCTTAACCACTCTACATTTCATCTCTTCATTCTCAAACATATAAAGATGTGAGGTTATGGAGGGTCATAACTACCATACTAATCTAAACTGCTTCACATAAAGCACTGATGTAACAACTACATTGTGGAATGTCCAAGGTATAATTATCTTTTGATTATTCTTGAAATCATTATCATAGGCTATATCAGCCCACTGCAGAACAGAGGCTTCTCCCTATGATAAGGGGAAGAAGTCAAACCAGATGGACATCAAGAAGAGAGACAAGCCTCCATGGGGCTGTTTTATTCTTTATATTTTCCCCCAAAAGATATGAACTACACATATACACATCAAAATTTTTCTTAAATTTTAATAATCACTGTTATCCACATGTGCATGAGGAAACAGCAGAGTAAGTTCATCTCTGACTTTTGACAAACTGTCATTCTATCATGATTGCTGCAAGATGTTCATGAAAATGAGATTCCTATGTAATAGTATGATGAGTCTTCCACTCCTGTTGCATGACTAGTTCACAAGTGAGATTCTTGTATAATGGTAATTAACATGGGTCACACTGTTGTGATTCCACAACCACATGTTACAAGTGTTTCTTAAATCAAAATATCTGTAACATATATCTTTGATCATAATCGTTTATAATTCTGCACTATAAATTTATTTTCAATATAAATTTGGACTGGAAGTCCTTAAGTGTTCTCTCTCATTTTTGTTTTTATTATTTGCTAAGTTTTTCTGACTTTTTTTTATATGGCCTACATGTCATATTTTCTTGTGCATTTATATCATGGGTCTCAAATATGATCATTGTTAACCCCAGCAGTTAGTTAATGGGACCACTCAAACTCTTTGTCCAAGAGCCTGTTGGTCAAAATGGGATTGATAAATGAGTCAGTAAAGGAGCTGATGGAGAGCTGGTGGCTGAGACGATGGCAGGAAGCTCCCAAACAAGCTCCAACCAAGATGCTGCTGCTTCAAGCTTCATTTTTTCAGAGACGTATCCTAAATGAACTGAAATTAGAAAATGCAGAAATTGATGAATGATATTAGACTGAGACTGTTGAAATTACTGATCATAATAATTTACATCAGGTTGAAAGTGAGGTTATTTTTTTTATTATTTTTTAGGAAAAATTTCTGAAAGACTAAACTGGATATAATCTACTGTAGAATTAGAAGTTGTCAGTTATGTGCTAATTGGCTTTTCTATACAGGGTGTAATGTGAGTTTCTGCAAATACTGAAAGAGGTGAAAGAACATGTAATTCTAAGTAGATGTTTTATACACATATGCATTTTAAGGCTTTGTTTACTTATCAGAGGAGTTGAAAATGTATGGGTGTACTATGCGTGTATCTGAGGTGACGGAAAGATTGTGGCTGCATTGTTGCAGCCTTGGAGGTGCCACTTGCTCAAATTATGAATGGTTTAATCTAATTTTTTGCAGGCTATGGAATATTACAGTATCTCGTAACAAGACAAATGGCGTTAAAAAGCATGTAATTTACTGATAAACATTATACGACAACATTACTACTGCAGTGATTAAAAGTATTCCGTGCTACGTAGCATCATCACTCAGTTGTTTTCAAGGTCGCTCAGACTCACTCCTCCCTCCTCCCTTGCTTTGATGATGCCACGTAGCATTTTACAGGAGTACTTTTAATCACTGCAATAATGTTGTTGTGTAATGATTATCAGTAAATAACATGCTTTTTAATACTGTTTGCCTTGTTACAAGATACTGTAATATTCCACAGCCTGCAAAAAATAAGATAAAACCATTCATAAGTAAGTGGCACCTTGGAGGTTGCAACAATGCAACCATCTGTCCGTCACCTCAGCTACACGCATAGTACACCCATACATTTTCAAATCCTCTGACAGGTAAACAAAGCCTTAAAATGCATATGTGTATAGAACATTTTCTATTTAGAATTACATGTTCTTTCACCTCTTTCAGTACCTGTTTGCAGAAACTCGTGTTACATCCTGTATTCTCGGAAATTACACAGACAAGTCAACATGTGTGAGTATCTGTCTCATTCCCTATAACAAACTCCCATCTTAATGGTAAACATTCAATACAAACTTAATTGCTATCCATCCAGTCACTTCTGTTACACATGTTCTGAAGGTCCATGCACACCAACTTTCTTCCCTTGTGTTGGCATTTCAACTGCCTTCCTGAATGAAAAATCTTATCCACATATCCCCTACATTTTCCCATATTTATGTCTACAATTCTCTTTAAAAAGAAACAATTGATGGGCTTTATTACATTCCTCTCTTCCCATACTAACTCACTAATCCTAAGCATTCATTTCATAGTTTTTTCGTCCTTCAGTGGAGGACTTTTATGCAAAGGCTTCCACCAGATGTCTCATGGTTGCTGGGCCATTGGCATGAAAAAGCCAATTTATCTTGACCTTGCTATGTTGATGAAAAAATATCTTTGTCAAATTATCAGCATACACAACTGATGCAGTCAAGAAATTTCATAGCAGAAATGTAGGAGATACCTGTATTCCTATGGTGGTTGCATTTTTCCTTAAAACCAAGCCAGATTGTTTGACATCTCACAACATAGCAAGATTTTTTTCTTGTATAATAAATAAAACCCAAAATGACTCCAGCCTAGCCTCTAAAGATCTTGTATAATTTGTACTGAAGTCTCAGAGAATTGTACTAATTTTTATTGTCAGTATGTCTTTTTACCTGAGAAAAAGGCTAAATTTTTTTTCTAAATTTCATCATATAAGATTTGGGACAGGTGTCTTTGGGATGAGATCTGCTTGTATCTACTGCCAGCACAGTACACATGAGGTGGCAAGGACAAAAGATTCAAGAACAGCCAAAAGAAATGAAGTTAGATAGATGCAACATTCACCTTCAGCACACCAGGGGCAGTAAGTGTCAGGGGGCAGATGCAGTGGGTGTGAGGCATGGTACAAATGTAAACAATAATAGCTCAGAGTTCATCTTTGGGCAAGAACTGTCCTTGGCCTTGGTTGCTTAGTGTACATTTCATGTACATAAACTTTATGCCTCAAGACATACTGACACACTAAAAATTAGTACATTTCTAAGACTTTAAATGCAAGATAAAAATTTCTAAGAATACAATTATTATTCCTTAAATTGATGCTGTGAAGTATATAGACTACATCAGTTTTGTGTGTTGATACTCTGATGACATGCTTCTTCCATGAATGAAGGAGAGTCAAGGTACCATAATTAGGGGCTTTTCCAGGCCAATGGTACTGCAGTGACAGAGCTTTGGAAGTTTTTGTTGCTGGAAGTTTGCCTACATTCAATCTGTTTCTAAGAAAGGAAGAGAATCCTTCAACCTACCATGGTAATATGACTTTAATTTCCATTTTCAAATTTTTTAAAGTCTATCTCACTAGACAGATTATGAAGCGCAGACATAACTGGCTCAGTCATTGTTGATGCTTTCCTGTCACTTAGCCTGTCTTAAAATCCCTTATGCTGAGGGGTCAGTGACAAGTGACTAAATCCTAAACTGACTGGAAAAAAAAGGGTCCTGATATAGTGGGAAAAAACGCACATTTGAGAATTTTTAGACAAAATCCTAAAGTGACTGGAAAGATAAGGGATCCTGATATAGTGGGAAAAAAAAAAAAAAAAAAAAAAAAAAAAAAAAAAAACATTAGAGAGTTTTTACAGTTTGGTAATGGTATGTATCATATTTTAACTTCAATTAATCACACTAATCTGTGGTCTCCATCTCATATCAAATTTCTTTTGTCTTTATATTTACTCACTTAGCAAAGTCAGGAGATTTTGAAATGACATGTTCAAATTCTGCAAAAGCCAACATTCCATCATCATCCAGATCAGCTTCTTCCAACACTCGGTTGACTAAAGCCTGGAAAGAAACAATGATGCAGAAATTTTATATCCCTTAACTACATAAACAAGATTTTCTTTAAGATATGTTTTACATGTAAGGGCAGCCAATCAGTTCAAGCCTCAATGTAAAAGCTGATTGGCTTTAAAAGCAATTATGCTCAACATTAGACCTTGAAAAAGTTATAAATTTAAAGTTTAAATTCCAAAGCACATAACTGAAATTATTGTAGTTGCTATACAATGAATATTTAATTTACAAAATGATAGTGGGTGTACAAGAATGCATTTGGTGGTGGAATATACAATTTTCATTGGAATCAAGAAGCTGCTTTCTAAGTCCGGTTTACTGTTGTGGCTATACATGACAAGGTAATAATGCTGTGTACTTACATTTGCCTAATGAAATCTTTCATGAATAGCTATGACTGCAGTTGATTAATCTTATTCATAGTTCCCATACTAATCCTTTGTAGTCATGTATCAGTGATACACTTGTGAAAAGTGCACAGAAGTTTTATACTCAGTTGGGATCATTATGGAACAAGTTTAAAAGGGTACAATCTCAGAATCTAACTATATCTACTTGAAATATGCTGAGAATTGCAGTGAAATTTGAAGTCACAGTGGAAAGAGTGATATACAAGTTCATGTTATCATCTAATATATTCAACTAAGTATACAATATTATGCACTGGTTACTTGTTACTTAATATCTGAGGTTTTTTGCAGTTTAAATGGACATTGACACTGACATTGGCATGATGCCAATGTCAGTGTCAAAGTGCTGGTGAGGTATACAGTGACACCTATGTCAGCATCATAGTTACATATCGTTTTAATAATTGCGGAGTGATCCCATATTCTGTGTTGGTTCTCCTATGTAGGAAAGTCCATATATTATAGTCCTAGAGATTCTATTGCTTCATCCACCATTCAGTCACATAAATCAGCTACACCATGTCCCACCCTCTATCCACAATGAGGAATTCTGATTGGTCAAGCTTACATTCTCTGCCAACAGTTTCCCCCTCTCTGGTCCTTCTCTTGTTCTCCTTATCCCCCCTATTCCTCTCCCCCAATAGTTCCCCCCTTCCTAGTGCCTTCCTTGTTAACCTTATCCTCTCTCTCTCTCTACTCTCCTTCCTCCACTCTCCCACATCTGTCTTCCTTTCATGTCTACACCCTTCTCCTCATCCCTTGCTTTTCCATCTATAGCAGTTTCTCAAACTTTTTACTTCAAATAACTTTGAAAAATGAGCAATTCCCCAAAATATGGAAATTTGACAATCTCTGCAACACTCTCTCTCTCTCTCTCTCTCTCTCCATACATTGTTGTTGCTCTCTCTCTCTCTCTCTCTCTCTCTCTCTCTCTCTCTCTCTCTCTCTCTCTCTCTCTCTCTCTCTCTCTCTCTCTCTCTCTCTCCATACATTGTTGTTGCTATTACTAAGACAATGTATTCCTTTTCGTATGTAAAGGAAATGACAAGAAAGTGGGGATAGGTCAGCTTCGGTCAGTATTCACATTGATAAGACATTCCTAGCTGTATTAGCGATATTGTGTTAGGTCAGTGGTACACACACACACACACACACACACACACACTCACAGTTGGTAGAGCTATATAATATATGCTATTTAATTTGTGCAAGCTTGCCATAAACTCTGAAGAATTTCTCTATAAAAGCTGATTATTATTACATCAATGAATAAAAGAGACAGTACTATAAAATAGTCACAGTGAAATCTTCACTAATTATCATCACACAACACATTTTTTACTTATTCACTCACTTCATCTTGTCATATATATTATGCTGTTTCTACACATGTAATGTATACTTGGAATTTCCAAAGCTTTCATATGAAGTATATAGCTCAATGCTTGGGATGTAAACTGAGCCAAAAATGATGTATGGTTTGCCTCAACTTTTTTGGAATTGGAGTGCTCAGCAGTCATTCCTCTCTCTCTAAAAAAAAAAAAAAAAAATGTATGATGATGATACAAAAATTAGGACTGCACAGTAGTTATATACAGAATTAATTCAGCTAACAGTGTATAATACAGACTGATCAAATGATTCCTCATGGTGCAAAATTATATCAGATAAGAAAAGATCAGGATGACAAATTTTAAAGTGGTGCGTAAGGGCAAGACCCAGTATACTGGCATGCACATGGTTTGAAGGGTCTGGCATGAAGATGTTTATGCCACAAGCTCTTTTGGGCATGTTGGAGTCCAAACACTTGGAGACAAATCATTACTGAAAACCAGGCCACTTTTTAATACTGTCAAGACTGCTCTTGAGTTCAGTGAGAATAAAAAAAATAGTTTTTGGTTCAGTATGCCAGCCAAGCATAGACAGTAAAAATATTCCTGTACTGTATTGCTATTGTAGACAGATCTGTGTCTGGGCACAGTGCAGAGTAACCAGTGTGTTTTCACCATGAATTTATACTTTTTATGTGTCTATTAGTGTCTGGTGTATATCTACTGGCAGATAAACTTAAGATACTTGAAAATAATGAAAGAGCATTTTATTCTTTATATAATGGCCAAATGCTAGTAATAGCCTCTCTGTTAACACACTCACCTTCATATCTTCTGAGGAAAAACGCTGTGGACTAACTAGTTTGGTGATAGTCTCCTCTAGGTCACTGCGGCCCAAATAGTCATCACCATCAAAGTCTGCCATTGAAACGTGGTTAGAATACATGTAGAACTTTTGGCTTTGAGCCATAAATTTGGTCATTAAATTACTAATCCAAAACTCTCTCAAGTGGGGAACTGGGACTGAATGTTAAGGGATTGTACACAAAGGAGGAAACACTTATAACTTAAAAGATATCAAATGCATGGTATAATATATTTGATATCTTATAATACATGGTATCAATTCAGACTGAGCACTTCATATCTGAAAATCTGGAATCTGAAAAAAACCTAGAGTTGTAATTTTTGTAGTGTAACAGATGCCACAAAGTGAAACATTCTAACACATAAAGAGTTTGCTGACAAAAATTAATTATCTCTACTCAGTGTACGTGCATTGTTATTTACTGTATTCAGAATGACTCTGAATTCTCTCCCAGTTTTTACTAATGTACATGCATTGTTATTATTTACTGTATTCAGAATGACTCCAAATTCTCTCCCAATTTTTACTGTCTTATGCCCCATGTAGAGCCATGATAACTGTCACAACAGACAACATCACAATTGCCAGGATTTTTTTAGTCGCTACAACTGTCATCATCATCATGCAGTGTTGTAACATGTGTAACCCTTGCTAAAACTCAAAATTCTGCCAATCACAATGTTTATCATGATGATCCACTCATTAATCTTCTCACTGACCTCCTTCCAAGTATCTCCAACTCCAATGAACTTCTAATTATAAGATCCTCCTTTCCCTTCCTGACATGTCCAACCACATATACCTCTTCAGCACATTAATCACATCCTCCATTCCACACCTCATCACCACCTTAGAACCCGTGTTCCTACCTCACATACCCAGAGTATGTCAACTCTGAGCCATTTTCTTTTTCTGTCCTCTCCTCTTTTATTATTGGCACAATTCAACATTAGTGATCTGACATGTGCAGAGATGATATTTCCCCTTCTTAAGAGCATCTACCTCCTGATCAGCAAGATTTTTTCTCCCTGCAGCTCCTATTCTTAATTTTACCATAACTCCTGCTCCAGTCTCACAAAACATCCCTTCCTCCCAGATAGTCTACCTCCATCTAACTCCAGCATTTCTTCCTTCTCCCTCTGTTCCTGTACTCTTCTCTCACAGGCTGGACACAAGTTTCATTCACATTTCTCAACCCAGAGCTCTCTTGTAACACCAGTTCCTACACCTCATCCACAGGATGGAGTTTATGCCCATAACTCTGCCACACAGCAACTTCATGGATATCTAACTGTTTGAGACCTCCCTTTTGGAGCCTTCCTTGTTACCATCAGAAAGAGAGAGAGAGAGACAAGAGGGGAGAGAGAGAGAGAGAGAGATAAGAGGGGAGAGAGAGAGAGGTGAGAAAATGATAGCAAGGGGAAGAGAAAGAGAGGAAAAAGAGATGAAGAAGCGAAAGGAAGCAGCAGAAAAGGGAAGAGCAAGAGAGGAGAGGAGGTAAGAGGGAGCAAGAAAATGAGCAAGAAAGGAGAAAAGACAGAAGCAAAGGTGCCTAGGCAAGAGGAAGAGGCAGGAGCAGAAGAGAAGGAGGCAGGAGCAGAAGAGGAGGCGGCAGGAGCAGAGGAAGCAAGTGAAGGAGGCAAGAGGGGAGGAGGTAGGAGCAGAGGAGGGAAGAGGAGGAGGCAGGAGCAGAGGCAAGAGGGAACAAGAGCAGAGGAGGCAAGTACCAGAGCCAAGAAGAGGTACAGTAAAAGGGTGTAAGTGCCAGTGCTAGTAGGAGGCAAGAGGAAAATGAGAAGCACTGGTGGTTGTTGGTGTGTGTGTGGTATGATGCCAGCTTGTTTACAGCAGCATGTGTACATGCATATATACAAGGCTTACTTTGAAGAACACTAAGAACCTAAACAACCACAATATATATATATATATATATATATATATATATATATATATATATATATATATATATATATATATATATATATATATATATATATATATATATATATATATATATATATATATATATATATATATATATATATTGTGCATAACCTGTTGTAAACAAGCTGTCACACTAACAACCAGTGCTCCTTGTTTTTGATCTTGCTTACTCCTAGCACTTTCACTGATTTCCTTTTGCTCTCTTGCCTTCTCTGGACACTTGGATTTGTCTCACCTTACTTGCCAGCTTGTTTACATGTTTCAAAAATAAAATAAAATATGGCTCAATATTTTTGCTATTTGAATTCTCCCTGTGACTCCACACTTGGCTTCTATCCTTTCTTTACTTCTCTGTCAGTTGTCTTCCAAAATAGCAAACCTATCAAACAAGAAGTTGCTGACTATGCTCTGGGTGAATGAAATACATGCACCATAATTTTAGGGACTTATCAAACTCAGACTGGCTGGCTGTATGAGACATCTATCCTCTTCCCTCACAGCACAATGATGGTGTGGCTGAGGAAGTGGTGTACGGCATTACTGCTCCCAGTGCCAACTTGTGATTTACAACCCATCTGACCTTTTTTTTGTTTATTTTCTTACAACATGGGTAGAAACAAATTGATGTTGAGCAACAAATCATAGTACTGCATAAAGCTAACACTGTTAAAAATGAATTCACTGATGATGTTAGTGTTTATGCCCAAGCATATGATGGAAAAATTTATGATGGTAGCCATGACCTACTTGAACATGTGGTTCATGACCATGTAGCCAGGAAAAAAATATCACCTAAGACATGAATTGTTTATCAAAAGGCAATCCTAGACTCCCTGCTAGGATTCTGAATTGTGTGAGGTGATATTTTCCTGGCTACATGGTCATGAACTATTACCTCAAATTTCTTCACCCTGTGCTTGGGCACAGACATAATCAGCAATTTCATTTGTCACAACGTTTGCTTTATGCAATGCAATGATTTGAGATATTTTCTCGCTCAGCATAAGGTTCTTTTTACTACTTAGTAAGAAAATAAACAAAATGAGGCCTAATGTGTGCTAAATCACAAGTTGAAATTGAAGCAGCGACACCATACATCACTTCCTCTGCCACCTGAGGGTTGTCACCATGTGTTGCAAGGGAAGAGGATACATGTCACATACAAGACAGCCAACATGTACTACTCACTACTCACCATTCTGAGTTTGATACCACCCTAAAATTGAGGTGCATGTATTTTGGGCGAGTAGTTAGTGATTATTCATTTTGCCACTACAATTATTTTGCATGGTGTCTTCTCAGCTTTCATACTGTATCCCTTTCAGTGACACCTTCAGTTCAGGGAATTGCCAAATTCCAAGCAGAAAGTCTGTCAAAACTGATGACTTCAACCATTGGCTAAGAAAGGAGCAGGACATTAATAGTGTAAATGTCAGTTGCCTTACAACACACAGAACACCCTGACCCATTCTTTGTACCTCATCCAGAATTTCTTGAGCAAGAATCAATAAGTTTGCCAGGCTCCTTATTATCCAAATAAGGCTCTTTCCAATTCCTGATTGTTCCCTAAATTGTAGATGCCACTAAAAGTGTGTTAATTTGAGAACTGATATGACATTATTTTAAACAGAATGGTGCACCTGCTAGCCATCCTGGAGCAAGACTTATGGAACCTGTACACAGGAAACACTCTGAAGGACATTAGAATCCAAAATGTAAAAAGCATTTTGTGCCTTGGCTTTTGAGAGAGAGAGAGAGAGAGAGAGAGAGAGAGAGAGAGAGAGAGAGAGAGAGAGAGAGAGAGAGAGAGAGAGAGAGAGAGAGAGAGAGAGAGAGAGAGAGATCACAACTATAATATTCCAAAAATAAACATTAGAACTTACCGAAAATCCTAAAGGCATATTCTGCCTTCACTGATTTTGGGGCTGCCTCACTGAACACAGACATCATATCCAGAAAATCCTCAAATGTACAGTCTCCATCCTGAAATCCATAGTGTAATTAGCCAATGTGCTTACAGACCACAACAACTGAACAATTTTTCTCACATCTATTATTTTTCATATGAAAGGGAGATAAGGTCTAAAGAATATTAAAAAAGCCCATGAAAGTTCCTATGATAACACACAAAAGGGATGAGATATATAGTTAGCAGAAATGTCCTGCTAACCATCTTCAAAGTATTCAAGTCATAGAAGTGCACAAAAATAGAACTGAAAAATAAATTCCATTCAAATGAAAACACTAAACACAAGATCCTTTTTTTTTTGCAATAACTTATCTTAACTAACAATGTAAATCAAATTCACAAACTGCAGTCAGCCTCTACTTCTTACCAACTCTGACATACAAATAAGACATATGGATAAAAAAGCCTATATAATATATGCAGCTGAAATTTATAACAATTTACAAAGTGAATGAAAGAAAAAAAAAAGTTAGAGTGAATGAAGTATGTATGGAAGGAAAAAGATTATGTATTCCAGGTGAGTAACGGGAAAAAAAAGAAAGAAGTGTTGGGTTTCCCTGATGAATTTAAGAAAGGATGGTGCCTCCTTATGGTTGAAATTGGTTTTGCCATTTGAGAACAGTTATCTTGAGGGGATGCCCTTCCTAACCTTGGACCACAGCCAGGATTCCATCCCATGTACCAGAAGACCCATCAGCTCCCAGCTGTGTGAGCTACCAGTGTATCACAGAAGCTTGCAGAGGTGGCTGAAAGTCATATCACCTCAGCATCTGACCACCACCACCTCATGCTTCAGTTACTCACCATGCTTACAATACACACTTTAGTACTCTCACTTGTACTACTTAGACAAATAATTTCAGATGTTTGTATCCTGAATTATCAATTTTAATTTAATATGACATCATTATTCCTTATAATGCTTAAATTGAGAGACTAAATTATTATAAGTATATTCTGCATTTCTAAAATAAATACAAATTACATACAATAAACTCTCTCTAATTTGCACGTGGACAACTAGAACTTTCAAGAATATGACATATTTCAGACAAATTTGAATGATAACTTTCCATAATCTGAAACTGAATTTGAACTGCCTGAGCAATAGTGAACCGTTCTCCATTATAAGAAAATCTGTTCCATTTCTCCTGTTTATCATGGCTTGACTGGTAAGCCTATTCAACAAAGACACCAATGATGTGTTACCTTCTCACCATCACTCTACATCATTCAGAAAACATTTATAATTCAACAATGAACTCACATGATAGGAAAATCTGGTTTGTATTATTGAATTAAGCAGTCACTTTACAACTAGAATGAAATGTGATGGTTTACTTATCATCAATACTTATATCAGTTATGAAAATAAATGTATAATAAGGGAGATGAGAAGGAAAATGAAGCAGAGATGAAAAGTGTGAGATAAAAAAAATGAGAGAGAGAGAGAGAGAGAGAGAGAGAGAGAGAGAGAGAGAGAGAGAGAGAGAGAGAGAGAGAGAGAGAGAGAGAGAGAGAGAGAGAGAGAGAGAGAGAGAGAGAGAGAGAATAAGAGTAGAATAAAACATGTGTGCATAAACTATTTCTGGATACAATGATAGAGAATAAGAGTAGAATAAAACATGTGTGCATAAACTATTTTTGGATACAATGATAGAGAATAAGAGTAGAATAAAACATGTGTGCATAAACTATTTCTGGATACAATGATAGAGAATAAGAGTAGAATAAAACATGTGTGCATAAACTATTTCTGGATACAATGATACATCCAGATTTTACATAAAAAATTATAAGGAAAATTACTTTTTATGAATGTTTTGCCTTGACTGCCAGGACACAACAGTGCATGTCACACACCTCCCTTGCTTCCTCACTCCCACCCCATGGCATCACAACACAAGGGGCTAGATATAACCACTGGATTCAAATTCTTTTGCTAATTCTCCCCCACTAATTCAAATTAAATAAAGGTTGCTGTACTTAAAAACTCAAAGGACACTAGCCTACTACTGAAAATATTATTCCCATTTTACTATGCATACATTTCTCAACAAAGCACATATATACCTACTTTGGTTGAAGAGAAGATGAGACACATGCGTTCACCAAAGGGATTGGCACGCAGTTCAGGAAGTGATAGCAACTTGTCCATGGGAAGCTTTGCATTGCGGTTGTGACCAACTTTTTCAAGCGCCAAATTCTTGAAGCGTTTATGAGCACTGAAAAAAAATAAAATAAATAAAATAAATAAATAAACAAATAAATAAAGAAAAAAATAAATAAAAATAACTAAAATAAATAAATAAATAAATAAATAAATATAATAAATAAATAAATCATAACATTCAAAATTTCATGCAATTCTTAAATCATTAAGCAATAAGAGCAATGTCAAACCATGATCAAGAGCCCCAAATTAAAGAAAACAAGAAATGTGGTATTGAAATAACTTCTTACATTATTTATGTCCACTGACAATGCAAGAAAGTGCAAATCAAGTCATACACAAAGACAAGGGAGGCAGCATAATGAGGATACAAACTGGTAAAGTAAAGATGAAAATGGTTAGAAATTAAAAGTAATAAACATTTTAACAATAGAAGAGAGAGAGAGAGAGAGAGAGAGAGAGAGAGAGAGAGAGAGAGAGAGAGAGAGAGAGAGAGAGAGAGAGAGAGAGAGAGAGAGAGAGAGAGAGAGAGAGAGAGAGAGAGAGAGAGAGAATCAATGTAACATAGTAAAGATGTAGTTTGAGCTCTTGTTGATGCAAGTAGAGGGAAGTGTGGAGAGACTGGAATGGGTAAAAAGAACTGTAACAAAATAACAAAATGGCATAACTGTATACATTGAAAGGATATAGGAATGAGACAAGATCTTAATTGGACAGGAAGAGCACATGAAATGAGGATGGACAAAGTAAAAGGCTGTATGTGTTAAAGTTATTACTTGAGGCTAAGTGTCTGAACAATGAAGATGGGAGTGTTTGGAAAGGGTGAGGTGGAAGCTCTTCTGCCAAGGCCACCCATTTGTGGGGATGCTCCCAGTGGAAGCAAAGTATGATGTGGATACAGAAACAAAAAACATGTTATTTTTATGAATGATTGTTTACCTACAAACTCTTAAGTGGAAAACATTTTAAGTGAATGTATCTCAAATTTATCCTTTTTTGAAAGAATGATGATAAAACTTCAAAGTATGTGAATGTATTTACACTCAGAATCTTCTGTTCAGAATAGTAGATGAAGCAAATTGCAAAGTAATTTTATTCCTATAGTGAAAACCTAGAAAAAAAGGAAAATACAGTTCTGCAGAAAGAAGGGAGACAAAAAAAAAAAAATCTCCCATATCATAAGGTACCCAGGTGGCCATCGCAGTGCATAGACACATCCTTAAGAGTAAGTAGCAATCAACTGGTTGGTTGGATGCATGACAATATATGGGTGTCAAAGATTCTTTTGAGTTCACAGGAATGTTGTGTAGATAGTAACATTTAACTTGAACTATATTTTACTCTAAGAGAAAATTTACAAAGTAAAAATCACATTTTATTAATTAAATCGTGAACTTTCTATACCAATTTTTTTTTTACTTTTCCTGCTCTAAGATTCTGTAATTTTGAAAAGAAAAAATTCAAAACTTTTGCCAATTTCCAGATTCAGACCATCTACATACAGGCATGATTTAGAGAAAATCCAATAAAAAATTAATTCACAGACTTACTATAAAATTTCCTTCTTGGTGAAGTATGTCAGCTCCTGCAATGAAAAAAAATAAATAAATAAATGAATAAATAAAATATTAAGAATAAAAATTTGGTGATCTTATGTATCTAAAATGTTCCTACATATTTCTAAGGTCTTCTATACTACTCAAATTGCTGACCCAACTGGGTCATGCATGAGCGTCATCTCCATGACTACCATTTCAGCACTGAGCTCCTATCCTTCACAAATTTTTCACAAAGTGCAACAAATGAATCTGATCAGCCATGTCACCTGACATCAAGGGATTCTCTCAATGTAAATGGTTCACTTAAGTGTTTCTGAAAGAGTGATGGACAACAGCACAGCAGGTGGAGCTGTGCTGGGTAAACATGGTGCAAGATAGTAAAGATAACCTACAGCCAAATGCAGCATTTCCAACATTATGAAAGAAGCATTTGTAACAGTGCTCATCTATATGTGCCACACCTATACATTTTGAATATAACATAAGTGAATGAACTACAATGCAATCTGATAAGTGAATGAAAGAAAATATTGCCCAATTTCTCTTGTAAAATAAAAGATTGCAAAAAAAAAATATATATATATATATATATATATATATATATATATATATATATATATATATATATATATATATATATATATATATATATATATATATATATATATATATATATATAAAGTAGTATGAGTGAGAGGGAGAGGGACACAGGAGACTCACAGCAGAATGCCAATACACCTACACCTGAACAACAGGAGCAAGATAAGAACAAGGACATTGCTTCTGAAGAAAAAAAGTATGTGCAGCTGCATGAAAGGAAGGAAACATAGAGAAGGATCAACCCTATGCAGCAAGTGGCTTTGGAAAGGAGCCTGAGGTACAGGCTACATAAAATAATTTATATATCATATATGAGGAAAAGGATTTAGTACAACATTGGACCACATATACCCTACATGGTAAGCAGTTGGCATACAAGCATGGAGGAAAAATTCAGAGGAAAGAAAATAAAAATGAATGTAAAAGGTATTATATTAGAAGTGATGGACAGGTATGCATACCAGGGAATTTAATCTGCAGGGTGCCAGTGCTGTATATTTATGGTGGTGGATAGGTGCAAGCTGTGTGCCAGCACCATATATTTATGGCTGTGATTTTTAAAAACCCACTGTGGCCGTATTTTGACTGGGAGGCTTTTCATACTTTGTCAGGACACTTTTCATACCTTTAGCCTTCCTCCTCACTGACCATTTCTATTAATGAAGGAGTTTTTGGATAGTTGGAGAACAGGCTTGGCATGATAGATGTCCAACCCTTCAGGAAATATACAGTTCATGTAGGGAAGCCACAGAACACCTGACTTTTGATCTCTCTAAAATTTCTGATTGGGGCAGAGCAAACTGCTCTGCCTATTGCTCAATGCCTCAAAAACTCAATTCCTCCATCTTTCAACTTGACACAACCTTCCAGACAACTATTCCCTCTTCTTCAGTGACACTCAACTGTCCCCCTCTTCTACACTGAACATCCTTGGTCAGTCTTTAACTTACAGTCTAAACTGGAAACTTCACACGTCATCTAATGTTAAAACAGTTTCTATGAAGTTAGGTGTTCTGAGTCATCTCTGCCAGTTTTTCTCACCCACCCAGCTGCTAACTCTGTTCAGGGAGCCTTATCATCCATGTATGGAGTATGCTTCAAGTTGCAAGACAAATTGCATCTTCTTGTGGTGGGAGATCCTCTCCTATCTTGGATCTTGGATTTCCTGACAGGTCACACAATGTATGTATTTGTGTATGGCTGTGCTAGTTCTTCAAGGGATGTTCTCAGTAGTGTTCCTCTGAACTACATTCTGGGTCCCCTTCTCTTTCTCATGTACATCAATTATTTACCTTCATACATCTGTTCTAAATGCAAATTTTTGCTGATAATCTAAAAATTTCCTTAAAGCTGTGTAGGGAATCAAATTCATCCCTGGCTGTTGATTTTAACACCTGTTAGAAAAACATTAATGCTTTATATCAAGTTGCAAAATCCTTGGGCCTTCAATTCAATCCAGAAAAGTGTGTAGTGGTGCATTGCCACAGAGGTACTGCAGACTGGGAAGCCATGCACCCACATACAGTATTACCACATGAACAACACACATCTTTCAATAGAACCTTCACAAAAAGACCTGGATATACTGGTTGACATCTCTCTGAAATTCCATGCCCATGTGAGAGCTGCTGTTAAGAAAGCAGCAGGACTGGCCAACAACTTACTCAAGTCTACCCTGTGCTGTGACCCTGACTTTATGGTAACTACACATCCCACACCAGGCCAGTGTTGTAATCTGGGTCCACAGTATAGAACACAGTGTACCACTGTGACTTGAAACTTCTTAAATTTGTGCAAGAAAAGTGGACGGAAGAAATCAGTGGCCTATCCGAATTAAGCTATGCCAACTGCTTAAAATCCCTCAACTTTTACTCCCTGCAGGGAAGTCTCATTAGAGCCAATCTCATCAAATACTGGAAGATTTTTCACCACCACTCAGCAGTACTACTACATTATCTCTTTACAGTCAAAACTGCCAAGCCCCACATATCAGTAGAGTGCAGACGCAGGTTTTTTTAATCTGAGATGCATAGATCTCCTGAACTCCCTACCTAACAGTGCTGTTGGAGCTGACTCCATTGCATCATTTAAAAAGTACTTACACTCTCATCTAAGCCATATCCTCTTTGACTATAATGATTAACACTGCCAGCACAGTTTCCATAGTTATGTAAATTCTGCTTAAGGTACACAACTCATCCCCTCCTTCTGGCTGACTTTAAATGTCTTACCCAATTTTAAGCAAAGGGCTGGCATGCCTGCAGATGTGGGCTGTCCTGAAGGATATAAATTTAAATAATTATACCAGTCAGTATTCATGAGCTATACTGCTGAAAATGAAAGGGTACGCAACCAGGTAAAAATACCTGGTATGAACTGGCACCTCAGTAGGTCTTTTTTTTTATTGGGTTAATCTGGATATCACGTCTGTGTTACATATAGGCATGAAACTCACATTTCATGGAGAAGGGTTGCCGTAAATGTAAAAAATTTGGGGGGCACACGTCTAGTATGGCTGTAATAGCACTCGGGTGTGGAGAAATTCAATATTTTCTAAGTCCAGTGAGCTCTGCATCAGTCAAGAGTAAACACTGAAATAATTTTCTGTTGTTTATAATTGGGGTTTGTGGGTAGCCTCATATTAGGATTTCATGGTATCTATACACCAGATCCCTCCAATCACGCGCTGCCACTTGCGAGGCCATTCATGTGGGCACTAGTCACAACTTTCCACGGTAGGTTCAGTTACACTTTTCATTTGTTTTAGGGACATGTCAGGCGTTCTGATAGAGGCTCACTGTCATTTATTAACATAGCTACCCAGTGGAGGGAAGTAATGAGAAAAGTGCCAGTGTTTGGGAAGAGGAAAACTCACTATGTGGATTATTTAGCTACAGCTATGTTTAAGATGCAGCATGAAGACATGAAGATGAGATTTCATGTCTTTATCAATGAAGCCGCTAAACTGTATCCACCTCCATTGGTCTGAGAATGTCAACACCGCACCGGTAAGGCATACTGGCATAATTTTTGAGCTTCCTTGTTAGGTTAGGTTATGCTAGGTTAGGATGGGTTAGGTTATGCTAGGTTAGGTTAGATTAGGTTAGATTATGCTAGGTTAGGTTAGGCTATACTAGGTTAGGTTAGATTAGGTTAGGTTAAGCTAGGTTAGGTTAACGTCCTAATGAGGGTGAGTCCAGGGGGGGGCGCAGCCCCATCGGCTAGATTAGGTTAACGTCTTAGTGAAGGAGGTGTCTAGGGTAGGTTAGAGAAAGATTTGGGGTAGGATAGGTTAGGGAAATTCGAAATATTAAGGTAAATTTCCTTAGAGTTTTTTTTTAAATATGATAATTCACTTATTTTTCATGCCCCCCAAGCTTGTCTGAGGGGTTAAGGGTGAATTGGGAAGGGAATGGAGGGGCAGACTTCTTATCAAGAAATATCTTTTATTGCAGTTTTGTTGCCCTTGGCCGGTACCCCTCCTATATAAAATGAAAAAAAAAATCTTTCATGCACAGGTACACAGGTGACTACTGACTTGGTACTCCTCCAACTCGGCCTCGGTGAACTGACTGCTGCCTTGCCCCATGACGTACGCCCAAGGGTTCTCCTGTGTTTGTATCTATCTTTTTGTGACGTTGGTCCACTTTGTATCGCTTGTCAGGTCGTCACTCCTTGCTTGTTGTCTCTTGCACAACTTCCTTTTGCGATGATTCCTCAGTCTTTTCCTCCCGAGTTTGCATTAAAAAACCTGACGGGCGGAGCAGCGTCTCCACAACATGTGTGCCTAAGACCAAGGAAGCCAAGATTCACTAGCTTCCTTGATTCAGTCCACTGGTGGTCGTTAGATTGTCTCCGTTACGGCTCCCCTTTATCCTGTTGTTGTAAATCCGTGCTGGGTCTGTCTTTTAGTCCTGTGTTTTGATCTAGTCACTGTCGTGTCTCGATGGTGCAACTTTTCCAATTCTCAGTTTGATGGAGGCGTCTCACTGAGCCTTCAGTCTTGTTAGTTTATAATATTCCCCATTGTATGACACCACGAATCTCTAGCTTCACGTAAATAACAACAAGCAATAGACAACAACAATAATAAATCCAATGCCTCTGTAAACCCCTCGAGCCATAGACACCGAGGTACAGAGTGCAGATTAGAGTGTTAGTCCAGTCCTCATTCATCGCCCCGTAGCCATCTTACTGCGCCCTACCTTACTGCCTGCGACATTATATATATATATATATATATATATATATATATATATATATATATATATATATATATATATATATATATATATATATATATATATATATATATTATACCTTTTATATATATATCTTCTAATACCATTTGAAATTAAGATAAAATGCAACTACAGAAAAAATCTGGCGAAATGAAATATTGTACGACATAAAAACATCCACTGTCCCATCTATTACAGCATTCACTATCACATCTACTATAACATCCACTATCACAACCCAGAAAATACGAGGACATGTTTCAGATACAGCTGTTGCCTCTAATACCAGATCTCTGGTATTAGAGGCAACAGCATACACAGCAGACATCATCAACAGAGATTATGAACAGATTTCAAGCACTATACAAGTTAAGCACAGCGGGACATCAGTACTGAGTCATTTAAAACACCCACACAGCAGGGCACGGTTAAATACTAACAAAACACAACCATGGAGGTATAATGGTTTACAATACCTCCATAAACACAACCAATCAAAGTATATGCATGCAACGTGTCGAATAGTAAAACACAACCAATGAAAGCATATGCATGCAACATGCTGAATAATAATAATAATAATAAAATATATGGAAGGAAGAACGGATGTTCGTATCTAGTGTGGAAGCAGGAACAAATACCAGATGGGAGGAGGAAGGCATCTACTGTTTACATAAAGTTTGTAGAGATGAGTGTCGGAAATTTTAGAGGGTAATTTTGTTTAGTGTGCCATGAAAAGTTTACGAGTCCTATCGGAGTGACTTACGGAAGTGAGATGGTTGGTGAGGTGCAAGTAAAGAGGAAAATAAAGCCGGGGATAGGGAGGGTAGGGAACGAAGGAGACCGCAGTAAATACGTAGATTCAGTCAAGCTACATAACTAAGAAAGACTTCAGAAGTAAGATATGATAGTAAGAGTGAGTTGGCGGCCATTCTCATTGAAACTGACACATACCTCAACTCTCGACCCTTGACCTTTGTGAGTGATAAGCCAGACTTTATTCATTCCATTATGCCATTTAATTTGCAATGCATAGGAAAGGGACTGTACTGAAAGATTTTAAATAGAAATGTGATTTTAGATGTAGGCCATCTGTTCCTATCAGAGAAGATAATGTGCCTAGGTTGCAATGGCCCCTCGGGTGTATTGTAAATGTCTATCCTGGTAAAGATGGCATTGTGCGCAGTGTAGATACCAAAACCTACAAATGTTGAGAACTTGGTGGCCACATGTGGTAGATGGTTTGGCCAGAGCAGTAGTGGCTTCTCTCCCACCGTTACCGTGCAGCAGAGTTTACCATAGCGCTTTATGACTTTCCTGTCTAACATTTAATAACATGCATTTGAAAAGAACATTTAGATGAGAAAAGGCTATGTACATTTTTTTTTTTTTAGTGATAATAAATGCATACTTGGGAAGGGATAAAAAAAAAAATTATATATACACCCTTAATGGATGTAGATAAAGCATATAATTAGCCCAGAAGCATTAGGGTTTCACCTGGAAAAAAAAAAAAGAGAAAACTGGATTTTTACAGAGGTACTTTGAAGCCTCCTGGGTAAAATTCATCAGTATCAAAAAATCTCCTTGTGCTTTCTCCTTGAGAGCATCTAACCTAACCTAATGTTTAAAAAGTAGCACTGAAGAACCACTTCATTGTTGTGTTACCTGTACAATTTCTTCACTGACACATACAAAAATTCAATCTGTCATTTGCTGTTTCCAGTAAAGCTTTGACTGCGTAGACTGTACTCAAAACATTATCACTTAGGCCCGGTTCACACTATACTGTTTTTATTCTCGGAAGAACGTTTAGGCATTGGCCGAGATCCGTTAGCTACTTTGCCACATCACACAATTTTTCTTAAATATATCAGTTCTTTTTACTTTTTATTGAAATTCAAGTATTAAGTATGGATTATTTAGCTCATCAAACCATGCAGTGCTACAAATGGTTCTGGTTTTAAAATAATATACAGTCTAGATTTTAAATAAATATCACAACATTTGACAACGTAGCCTCGCGGCGTTGTTCGAGGTGCATATTGGTAGGGTCAGATGACTCGAGTCAGAGAGATAGGGTGGCTCAGCCTCTCGAGGGATATTCCCACGATGGGAGCAACTCCCAAGTGCTCGCGTGTTCATCACAGCCAGGAGAAAGAACTTATTTACAGTAAGAATAAGTATTTTTAGAAGAGAAGGGCCAACAGAGATCCTATCATTGCATCATCCAGACATGAAAGCTCGAACAACCAAAGCCAATCATGTGAGTGAGACGACAGTGCGACGAATCTGCTGTCCCAGATCGAAATTACGCGAAACAATTACCACGAACAAATTATAGAAAAAAAAGTATTCGCACAGCATCATACAATACTGAGAGAGAGAGAGAGAGAGAGAGAGAGAGAGAGAGAGAGAGAGAGAGAGAGAGAGAGAGAGAGAGAGAGAGAGAGAGGACAGGAGGGTCGCCTGTCCTTTCCACCAAAGTGTCCTGTAGAGACACAGCAACGCATCTCACGGGGAAATTCCCTATTCGGCCAATGCCTAAACGTTCTTCAATGAGTAAAAACACTATAATCCGTTTTTTGCGGATTCCGTCTCCGTTCACCATCCAACAATGACGTCACAAAAACAGAGTCCGTACCGAACGGAGGAGTTGGCCGCCGTCTCGGTATCCGTGTTTGTCAACATGGCCGCATGGAGAAGAGGCCTCGACAAGGAATTTGAATACTTCTTGTCACCTTGTTGCTCGCAGCTGATGAAGAGAGCCCAATGAGGTGGAGAAGAGTGTCATTTATTGCACAGTTAAGAAGTATAAGTAACTACACGCTAGTGAATCCTACAAGGCACGATGGGGACAGTAATGTCTGCTGCATCAATGCATGATGTGGTGGAAAGGGAGGGTATACTAATATTTTCCGGTTGTCTGGTTGTCAATTACCACTATTACCACTGTCATTACCATAGCTGTTGAGTATAGCTTGTTGTGTTTCTGCAGTTTGTTGGGCTGAAACCTATCCAGTCCATCCTTTTGCTTGTGTTTACATGCTTTGCGGTGATGCCTCACCTCACGCTGGGACCACAGTCACTCCTCTTTTTCCACGAAGTGAAAAAATGTTTAATTTACAACATAGCATTATCACATTACAAATATGTAATTCAATAACGCTTTTTCATGTACTTGAGTATCATACATAGAACATTCAAAATATCAGTACGTGCAACAATGTCCGTCTCTCCGTACAAAGTTAAACTTGGTTCATCTTTTCCGGTCGACAGCGTCCATTCAAGCGGATGCGGAAACAGAGCACGGTTCCCACTACAGTCGCTCGAACGGAAACGGTGGTGACGTCATTGTTGGACGATGTATAAAGACGGAATTCGTAAAAAGTCGTGTACACCAGGCCTTAACCGGGCTTGTTTCCGCGTGACGTCACTGGGGTATGTAGCGAGCCGAGGAGGGAAGCAAGGAGGTGGAGACCCATCCAAGGCGAGCGGTTCCTGTAACACAACTAACACGTTAATTTCTCGCAAAATAAAGCAAAACACAGCATATATGTATAGAGTATTTTCGACTTGGAATTATTATTGTGTCACGTTGAGGGAGAGGGCAAGGTTTTTTCTGTTTTAATTAAAAGATTTAATTAAAATTTCGGGTATTTATTTATTGTTGGTATTGAAATTTGCTGTTGAAATTCCTTTGCTTTGATTTGACTTATTGTTCAATTTAGTTTTGATTTAGCTGTTGTTAATTGATATGAAAATACTAGATTAGCTGCCATCAGCCATGGTTTCTGCCAAATATTTTTGGCCTTGTTTTGTATGGTAGCCTTAGCACTGGAAAATTTCATGACAACCAGAGTGAGTTTTATTGATGTTAGTTTCTAAATAACACTAAAGATTTACTTCTTCTTCCTTCCCTCCTTTATTTCAACCAGATGGCACTGTATCAGTCTCAACAATTTCTATTATTATAAATATGTATGTTCGCTGTTTCATATATTCACCCCACCTGCGTACATACTCGTATGTTCGTCTTCCTTCCTGGTCATTTCTCCTCCTTCTCTATCTCAAGGGAATTTCACACCCACTTCCAGTCCTTAGGGATAACTATCTGCGATACACTTAGCTCAGATAAATGCAGCCCGCATGGTAGCGAGCTCTCAGTTCATTTGGGAGCTCAGACAAATACAGCTTGCATGGCAGCGAGCTCTCAGTTCATTCAGCAGTTCAGACAGAGTCCCAGTCAGAGTCTCAGTCCCAGTCAGTCACCCAGTCACGAGCAATCGGTCTTGGTGTTCTGAGATGTCTACGGCAGTTTTTCTCACCCTTTCAGCTACTGACTTTATACAGGATCCTTATCCGTCCATGCAAGGAGTATGCTTCACATGTGTTGTGGGGAAGGGGGGTGGTCCACTCATACCGCTCTTCTAGACAGGATGGAATCAGAAGCTTTTAGTCTCATCAACTCCTCTCCTCTAATTGACTGTCTTCAGCCTCTTTCTCATCGCCGCAATGTTGCATCTCTTACTGTCTTCTACCGTTATTTTCATGCTAACTGCTCTTCTGATCTTGCTAAATGTATGCCTCCTCTCCTCCCGTGGCCTCGCTTCACAAGACTTTCTTCTCTCTCTCACCCCTATTCTGTCCACCTCTCTAATGCAAGAGTTAACCAGTATTTTCAATCATTCATCCCTTTCTCTGGTAAACTCTGGAACTCCCTGCCTACTTCTATATTTCCATCTTCTTATGACTCGAATTCTTTCAAGAGGGAGGTCTCAAGACACTTATCCTTCAATTTTTGACTACCGCTTTGGACCCTTTTTGGGGACCGGCATCTCAGTGGGCCTTTAAAAAAAATTTTTTTCATTGGATTTTTGTTGCCCTTGGCCGATGTCACTCCTTAGAAAAAAAAAAAAAAAAAAAAAAAAAAAAAAAAAAAAAAAAAAAATATATATATATATATATATATATATATATATATATATATATATATATATATATATATATATATATATATATATATATATATATATATATATATATATATATCTCATTGAATGTGATAGCTAGTTGAGCATTTATTATTTTTCTTAAGATATTTTCTTTATACCTTATGATTGTCTTATGTTCTTTTTTAAAGAAGGAAGAGTTTTTTTTTAGGAAGAGTTGCCTCACTAGATGTCGAATCCTTGTTCACGAATGTTCCAGTGGATCGCACCATCAACTACATCATGGAACGTGTTTATCACAATGAAGCAACACCTAAGCTTGCGATCCCAGAAGCTGTACTCCGAGAACTGCTGGAGTGCTGCACTAAAGAAGCACCTTTTACCTGCCCCCGCGGTAACAAGTACTGCCAGGTAGACGGCGTGGCAATGGGTTCTCCTCTCGGTGTACTCTTGGCAAACTTCTTCATGGGTTGCATCGAGGAGGAAGTTTTCAAGAAAGTAAAACAGCCGGATATATATTGCCGGTATATTGACGACATTTTCATCAAGACAAAGGACGCAGCCGAAGCAGAGCATCTTAGACTTCACCTCCAAGAAACATCTGGGCCTACATTTACTATGGAAAACAGCAAAGATGGAGCCATGCCCTTTCTCGACGTCCTAGTGCAACAAGAAGAAGGAAGATTTACCACCAGCGTCTACACAAAACCAACGAATCCTGGACTCTGCTTGAACGGACGAAGTGAGTGCCCCACGAGGTACAAGGATTCCACTATCTCAGCCTACATCAGAAGAGCGCTTACACACTGCAGCACGTGGAAACAAGTCCACCAAGAAATACAGCGCTCAACTCAAGTCCTCATAAACAACAATTTCAGTGAAAAGGACATCAACCGCCTAGTAAAGAAAATTGACGACAGCTGGCATAACAAGAAGCAACAAGAGGATAAGAAAGGGAACATCAACATCTTCTATAAAGCAACTTTCTCTACCGCCTACGAAGAAGATGAGAGGGCCATCACGCAGATTGTGAAGAGGAACATCAAGCCTTCCGACCCTGACAGACAAGTTAAACTGATAATTTATTACAACACCAAGAAAACCAGCCATCTTCTGAAAAATAACCCCTCAAAAGAGAAAGAGAGCCTTCAAAAGTCACATGTCATATAATTATAGGTTTACGTGTAACCAAGGAAACTGTGAAGTCCTTCCCTCCACCTATGTTGGCATGACAACAAGACTCTCCCAACGACTAACTTTCCACCTCGTAGCAGGAGCACCCAAGAAACATCTGAAGGAGAAGCATAACATAAACATCACAAGAGGAATGCTAGTAGATAAAACGGAGATCCTAACTACATGCCCAGACACCAGGCGTCTCCCCATCTTAGAAGCACTATATATAAAAGAGACAAACCCTACATTAAATCAACAATCCGAAGACCTACAAGCATTACCAAGCGCGCGAGGACCCAGCTTGGGTAGCAGCCCAGCACAGCCCGCGACAGCCGTCAGCCAATCAGAGACCAGGACGCGCAGCGGGGTGACAAGCCTACCGGTATAAATACACCCCCGCAATCAGCTTGAGCCATTCTCTCCGACACCCTTAATACGGAAAGACCTTCGCTACTGAAGAAGGGTCAAGGACCCGAAATCGCCATCTAGCGAAAATGACTAGCTTCGGCGAGGTCATACAGCCAATTAAAAAAGAATATAAGACAATCATAAGATATAAGGAAAATATCTTAAGAAAAATAATAAATGCTCAACTAGCTATCACATTCAATGAGATATGTATTAGAGAAAGACTCCTGCCCATATACACCCTTAATAAATATAAATATATATATATATATATATATATATATATATATATATATATATATATATATATATATATATATATATATATATATATATATATATATATATATATATATATATATATATATATATATATATATATATATATATATATATATAAACAAATAAAATAAATAAATAATTTTTCTCTTTGAATATACACTTATATATACCAAATAATTAATAAATCTCTGTTACTTTGGACTTGTGGGACCCTTTTACTGGAAGGAATGTTACTTAATCAGTTCGTGATAAATACTATGAATGAATATTTTCCACCATTAATTTGAAAGTGCCCTGAGTTCCTTAATTACTAAAAAAAAAAAAAAAAAAATCTTAAAAATAGTGTAGATGCTACAACAATGTGTATGTATCACTGGTGCACGACAACTATCTTATCAAGACAATTTAACCTAAATTGTTCACATCCTAAATTTTGCTTCCAGCCCCCTAAAAAAAAGATAAATAAATAAATAGATAAATAAATAAATAAAAATGAAAAATAAATAAATAAATAAAATAAATGAATAAACAAATAAATAAATAAAATAAAATAATAATAATAATAATAATAATAATAATAATAATAATAATAATAATAATAATAATAATAGTAATAATAACTAAATGATAAAGGGAATTTTCCATCCTTCTCTCTGTGGGCAAAGATGTCAATCAGTCTCTCACGCCGAAATCTCGCGCCCAGCCTTACATAGTGGCGCATATCATCTAAAACAGGTTCCTTTGCATAGCTGTAAGTCATTATTTTGCAATATCCTTAATATTTTAGATCCTTTCTACATTCACAAATTATTCTTCAACATTTTTGCTAAAGGTCCCACATACTCCCGGATTCTAACACTGTCTATTAATAATTTTTTCATCTAAATATTAACAAAGAATTTATCTCATAATACATAATATTATCAGTTCTGGCATATTTCCTCTTCATCTACAATATTTTGTGATTGGGATTTATCATGTGACTGGCCCAGCAGAAACCGGGAACATGGTTATTTCACAGTTGCCCTGCAAACCAAGGGATATTACTCCGCGCACACCTCCTTCATCTCCATAAACCAATATTTAATTTAAGAACTTGTAGCTTATAATTT
>NC_087165.1:5303511-5388511 GCF_035594125.1 Scylla paramamosain
AGGTATGAACAAATGTATATTTGCATCATGTGCGATACCAGCAGTTTGGGATTTGGGGCTCTAACGGAGAAAGCACAGGGAAATTTTTTAATTTTTTTATGATTTTTACTTAGGAGCCTTCAAAGTATTTATATGAAAAATAAAATCCAACTTTCTCATTTTTTTTTTTTTTGTACTAGGTTCCACTTAATTTGGAACTAATTATTCTGAGGTAAATGTGTAAAACTGACAGGAGTGCTCTCTTTTAGAGTTTTAAAATTTTGATTTATAAGAGAACAGATGTTGGGAGAAATTAAGGCATTTTATAGAGAGGCAGGTGCTTGTGTAAGAATGCGAGTTTTACAAGTGAAGCGGGAGTGAGGCAGGGCTGTGATGGTTGTTTAGTATTCGCTGTTTCTCTCTCACAGTCTGCCATAATGTTGCATTTTGCCATGCTTTCTATTTGAAAAAGTTATGCCAGTACTGAACTTACTAATTATATGCCTTCTCTCCGGTCCATATGGCATCCCATTCCTTTCTTCTCAGTTACACAACTTATTTACCCCAGCCGGTAAGCCTTGCCATAACAGCGCATACCAAAAACTGTTCCACCGCTAATATATATATATATTTTTTTTTTCCCGAAAATCTTCCTTTGTTTTACTGATGACGCTTAAATGTTGTTAAAGTGTTTTATTTTTGAAATGGTTCACTTCAAGCCACTGACCAACTTCTTTGTCATGTAAATAAAATAAAACAAAATAAATAGATAAATAAAATAATAAATAAATAAATAAATAAATAAATAAATGAATAAATCCTCTGAAAGAAATAAAGCAAAACCCTCTACATTTATGATAAAGACATTTCCGACTTGCTTCTCACAGAAGCAAACGTTTGATACTTTCAGGAGACTGGGAGCACGCAGGCGGCGATAAGCCATCGTATGGTACGAAGCTGTCCGGATGTTTTGTCCAGCCAGTCGGCGAGGTTCATGCGTCACCCTTTGTGCCTTTAGTTGTGTCTCACATCAAGATTTGGAAGGTTGTGTCAGCTTGCCTCTCATCTTGTCAGGACGTAAGTGAAGTTTGCTGCTGAAAGGGAAGACCTAAATGTCTGTCAGTGTCTTAGCTTGTGCAGTGTGAAGAATTTGTTGCCTGTGCTCTCACTGCGCAATGTTACTTTGGGTTCAACATCTAAAATCATAGGACATATGTATGGATGTATGGAAAGCTATAGGCATATATTGACAAACTATAGTGAGTGTGTGTGTGTGTGTGTGTGTGTGTGTGTGTGTGTGTGTGTGTGTGTGTGTGTGTTTGTTTGTTTATTTGTTTTTATGTGTGTGTGTGTGTGTGTGTGTGTGTGTGTGTGTGTGTGTGTGTGTGTGTGTGTGTGTGTGTGTGTGTGTGTGTGTGTGTGTGTGTGATCGTACATATACACCACGCTGTACTCTATGAACTCCTCGAAAATATAACTTGATTTTTCAATGATAACTCATTTTATTTTTCTTTCTTCTCAGAGCGAGCTTCAAGACGATGACAGGCGAGATGAGGGTGGGTGAGGACGAGAGAATCCTTTCTGTAGCAGCTCTGGGTCGTCCTTTTCGTCTAGGGATGCTTTATGATAGCAGAACCGAGAAGATGATCCCTGGGATAACGCTGTGGGACCAGAGTACTCTTGAGAAGAGAACAGTGCAGCAACTAGAGACCAGTGATTTTCACGTGCTGTGTTCCGATTCCCTGGACGACAAAGCCTCTGCGCTGGAGGTAGATGCTTCCCTCAAACTCAGCTTTTTGGGAGGTCTTGTGGACGTCCAAGGAGCAGCAAAATACCTGGATAATAGAAGGAATGCCAACAACCAAGAACGCGTAACTCTATACTACAAATGCACCACTAAGGCAGAGAGCATGACGATGGAACAACTGGGTCAAGGTAAAGTTCAGCATCCGGATGTTTTTGATCACGGCACAGCGACACACGTCGTCACAAGTATAGTATATGGGGCACAGGCATTTTTCATCTTCGACAGAAATCAATCGTCATCAGATCATGACAGAAAGGTAGGGGGTGATGTGCATGACATAATCAAGAAAATACCTACCATACAAATAAATGGGAAAGGCGAGCTAGAAATGTCACAAGACGACAAGAAAAAAACTGAACAGTTTACGTGCAGGTTTTTTGGAGATTATCTGTTGCGTCAGAATCCCACGTCTTTCTCAGAAGCAGTGAAGCTCTACCAAGAACTTCCAAAGCTTCTGGGTATAGGAGGAGAAAATGCTGTTCCTATCAAGGTGCAACTCTACCCGCTTACTCTTATTGACAGGAAAGCCACCAAACTAATTCGAGAGATCAGTATTAACCTTATCAGTGAAACTGAAATGTTTTTTGAGGAAATGCATGAACTGAACATGAAGAGCAAAGATATTCTGAAAACTGATGCAGTAAAAAGTTTCCTTGCTATTCAGAATCAAATGCAAGAGTTTATAAATTTAACAGAGACTTACAAGCGTGTGATACAGAGGGAACTCTCTGTGCTGTTACCTCGGATCAGAGGCGGTGGGGATGAAGAGAGAAGCTTGGTGGACCTCCTCAACAAGATGAATAGGTCACCAGTCAGTGTTCTCGCTCTCCGCTCCTGGCTCCAAGCAAAGAACACTCAGATAAAGGTTCTCAACGAGTATATACGGGCCATGGCTGATATAAAATTTGCCACGGAACCAGGTGATTTGGAGTCCATTGTCATGAGTCCTAAGAATACTTATTGCCTATGCCTAACTATTTCACTGCCATCCAATGATTCCCAGCTAGATAAAATGAAGCAATATTGTCATGAAACACGAACCTCAAACAGTTGCGAGAAGGAAGATCACATGGACATCAGACCACTACAAGTAAACAGTATACCCATGATGGAAGTGGTTGGTGTATTCAGGGACTTCTATAACGCTAATGAGTCCAAGAAAGGAGTTGCTTTTTTAGTGGCACAAGAATTTTCAGAATCTGATGTATTTCATGCTCGTGTGAAATACTACAAGCACGGCAGAATGATAAATAATGATTATGGACTGCCATCAGCGCCGGAGAAGCTGACAGCAATGGTCGAAGATACCACGCACAAAAGTATCACCGTCAGCTGGAGCCCTCCTAAATATGGAACTTCGTTCATCACTTCCTACGTTGTCGGCTGCTGCAAGGACGCCACTGAAGAAGACGTCTCGAGGGTCACTGTAGATTGTGATGTGAGACAAGTCACCATTCCAGGCCTGGCCGCTAACGCGGAATACGAGGTGCGAGTGTGCGGCAGGTGTGAGGTCGGAGATGGTCCAGTAGGAGATGCCAAGGTTATGGTGAAGACTAAACCTGCCAGTAAACCCGAAATGCCTCGAGCACTGAAGGTATCTAAGAAAAAAGTCTTGCTCAAGTGGCAAGCCCCGACGTGTGTGGGCGACGGATGCAGTGTTGAGGAGTATATCATCAAACAAGAGATAGAAACTGATCAATGGGAAGAAAGCCTTCGCGTTCCCTCAGATAAATGTTCATGCAACGTAGAGAGCTTCTCCAACACTGTTCCCAAATTCAAGGTCGCAGCATCTTGTGGTTCAGCTGGACTCAGCTGCGATAGTGAACCGTGCACTGTAGACCTTACCAAACCGCCCACCTGTGAAAACCTAAAGCAGTACCTTTGTGCTAATTCACTTATAGATTCAACCAATCCACACATCTACATACCTGAGCTAAGGCTGGTTTCAAGTAAAGCCAAGGATATGATTGAGAAATATGAGTTTGGAGAAAAAAAGTTTGACGTCCAGGAGAAAGTAATCATGCTGGTGGGCGCCACTGGTTCGGGCAAGACAACACTCATAAATGGTTTTATCAATTACATCTTTGGAATTGAATGGAAGGATCCTTTTCGTTTCAAGATGATCGTGGAACCCAATGTAGCAAATCAAGCTATGAGTCAGACCACCAAAATTACTTCGTACACCATCCACCACCTGGAAGGTTTCCGGGTACACTACACCCTCACCATCGTCGACACTCCAGGCTTTGGCGACGTGAGCGGCATCATGAAGGATAAAGAGATTACTGAAAAAATTCGGAAGTTTTTCACGAATTGTGGTGAAAACGGCATCACTCATATCGACGCCGTTGGTTTTGTTGCCAGCTCTTCACTGCCTAGACTCACCCCAACACAGAGCTACATCTTTGAGCAAATTTTGTCACTGTTCGGAAAGGACATTGCTGACAATATATTCCTTCTCCTTACTTTTGCTGATGGCAAGAAGCCGCAGGTTCTAAGTGGAATCAAAGAAGCTAAAATACCATTTAAGAAGTACTTCAAGTTTAATAACTCTGCATTATATGCTTTCCAAGGTGAAGAACGTAGGAATGAAAATGACAGTGATGAAGAAGATGGAGGTTTTGATACGATGTTTTGGGAAATGGGAGTAAAGAGTTTCTCTCTATTTCTAGATCAACTTAAATTTATGGAAAGCAAGAGCCTTGTTCTTACACAAGATGTTCTCAACGAGAGGAATAGGCTTCAGATCTATGTTGCAGGTATACAGAGGGACATCAGGCAAGGACTCACTACTCTGGAGAGACTTAAGAAAGAAAAAGAAATTCTCGAAAAGCACCATGCTGATATAGAAAGGAACAAAGCCTTTTGGTATGAAGTTGATGAAGAGGTATTTGTGACTGTCCCCATACCTGCAGGCCAGTATGTAACTAACTGTCTTAACTGTAACCGTACGTGCCACGAATTCTGTAAAATCCCTGAGAACAATTTGAAGAAAGGGTGTTGGGTCATGACTGATGGCTACTGCCGCGTCTGCCCGAACAAATGCATATGGTCTGTGCACAAGAACTTTCCATATAAATATGAATTGGAAATAAAAAAGGTTAAGAAAACAGTCGATGAACTTCGTCAGCGTTATGAAGAAGCCAGCAAGAAAAAACTTAGTACAGAAAACCTCATTGAGGAAGTCAATGAAGAGTTTAATGCTTTAAAGGTTAAAGTTTTAGGAATAACACACTCTGTGAGGATGGCTCTTCAGAGGCTTCAAGAAATAGCTCTCAGACCAAACCCGATGACCACGGTGCAATACCTCGACGTTCTTATGGAGAACGAGAAGTGCCAGGGACTTCCAGGATGGCAGGCCAGACTAGAGCAGCTCATCATCGTCAGGAAGGAGGCAGAATATATGGAAATGATAGCCAACAAAGGATTTGATCCGTTCAAGCAATACGCAGAGAAATTAGAGTTAAAGATGATGAATTCGAAGAATAAGGCCTGGGCTAAAGTCTTCCAGTACTTCAAGATGTAGTATAATTAGAAACTAGTGATTCTCTTCGTAGGAAACAAGATCTGAGTAAACACGAATTAAAGGATCTTACTTTTATGCAAGTACATGTACAAGTGTCTGTCTACGAGTATGTATATATTATATATCTTTTCATCTGTCTACGATAAGTAAAAAATAAAAAAAATGTTAGCTTTGCATTTTTATGAATGGTTCCAGTCAGTACTCCTCCCCACACATTTTCCTGTGCTATTTCAGGAGAGGAGCTGTACATAATGATCACCTCCTTCATGTAAAAATATTCAATATCAAGCACACAAGATAGGGATGATTCTGTGATTAGAGATGAACTGTACATGGGAATGATTTTTTTTAATGTAACATCTTTGCATTCATGTTATTTTCTTGCCCTCACGCAACCCCCTGAATGCTTCGCAGCTCCGCTGAGTCTGATACCACAGCCTGACAACTTCTTTTTTATAGATGCTCTTTCTTTCTTTCTTTTCTTTTTTTTTTTTTTTCCAAACATGGTTTTCTGATTATTTTCATGTTCAATTCACTGGACTAAAATGTTTGTAATTTCTTGAAGAACGCCAGCCTTAAGAATAAATTCTTTTTCTCTTTCTACAAAGATGAATTTTGAGAAAAGTTTTATGGAATGTCTCTATGTTGTCTTTGTATTTTTAGAAAATTAATTTGGTTGGTATTACTGTGGCTCCGTATAATAATTAAAATTCTTGACATAATGTACGTAGATACTGTAATATATTGTGCTCATATTTTATCATCTCAAATAACTGGTCAATCTTATTACTTTGGGCTTTTTCTTTTCTTATAATATTAATTATGTTCACACACACACACACACACACACACACACACTCGGATGCCTTTGTGTGCAATGTAGGAGTCAGACAAGGGGAAAATTTATCACCCTTGCTCTTTGTTTTTATATTAATGACATGGAGAATAAGTTACTGGAACATGGTTTTAATTATATTAATTTTAGTGATGATTTTATAAATACATATTTGAAACTTCTAGTTCTTATGTATGCAGATGATACAATTATACTATGTGATACTGAAGAGGAAATGAGGCAGGCATTGTTGGTTTTGTATGATTATTGTAATGAATGGAAATTAAAACTTAATTGTAACAAATCAAAAAATTTTTGTGTTCAGCAGAGGAAGGGTCCACCGAGATAATTATGATTTTGAGTTTGGTAATGAAAACATTGAAGTGGTTGAGGATTACAAGTATTTGGGTATATTATTTAATTATAATGGGAGATTTCGGAAAGGAGAGTTAGATCTTCATGAACATAGAACAAGGGCACTGTATTCAATAATAGGAAAGTATAGGAAGTTTGATTTTCCAGATGCTATGTAAGTTGATTTGTTTAATACCATGGTATTGCCAATAATGACTTACGCATGTGAGATTTGGGGACACTCTGTTGTTAGAGAGATAGAGTTGTTACACTTGAGTTTTTTTAAAACATATATTATATGTACATAAAAGGACTAGTAATGATATGATATATGGCGAACTTGGTGTATATACACTTAATATTTATATTAAGCGTAAATTGATAGGTTACTGGGCGAGAATGATTTCCGGCAAAGAAACTAAATTGTGTTTTGTTATGTATAGGTGTTTACTGCATTTAGATAGGTTAGGTATTTATACTTTACCATGGTTAGCCTGTATCAAGAATATCTGTGATGAATGTGAAATGTTAAGGTTGTGGTTATCACAAAGTGTTCCTAATGTGATATAGGTTAAAAAAGCTATAGAGTTAAGATTGAGGGACCAGTGGATAACAACTTGGCGTAATAACACTGAAACAAAATCTTTATGCAGTAACAATAGGATAATTAAAATGAATTATGGTATGGAAGAATGCATGGTCAAGATGCAGAAGACCAACCGTATTTTGCTGACTAAATTAAGAACTTTGAATAACAAGTTGCCTGTTAATGTTGGTAGGCACACTGGTGTAACTAGAGAAGATCGAATCTATAGTAAGTCTGATGCCGACGTTGTAGTTGATGAATATCATGTTCTTTTCGTTTGCAATAACGCAGATATTGTGATGTTAAGGGCGATGTATGTACCAGAACATTATGCTTGCAGCCCTACATACTTTAAGTACGCTTTGTTGATGCAAACCACGAATGTAAACATTCTTAAAAATTTAACTTTGTTTGTGAAAGCAGTTTTAAGTATGTTTGGGTAAGCTTTGTGTATCTCAAAACCTAATTTTTGTTTTATTGTTAATCACTTGCAAATAGTTATTTTTAGGATTGTAAATTTATACCATTTATTTATTGTAGGAGCTGTGCTCCATACTTTTATAAGTCTGAGCATACCAATAAATACAAAATTCAATTAAAAAAAATTCAAATTCACACACACACACACACACACACACACACACACACACATACACACACACACAATGGTAATCATCATCAACGTCTGAGGCCACTGCGAAGCAAAAGACACATCATCTAACACTGCTCATCTGTCTCAGTTGCCAGAAGTATTGGACAGGAAGTAGAAATTATCTGCAAACTGACACAGAAACCACGAGGTAGAGTAACAAGGGAGCGCTGCCTCTCTTACCAAGTAACTGATCGGAGTCGAAATCGAACTCCCAGCCATTTAGTCTCGAGTCGGCCACTGTACGCAGGATGTAGAGTGGTGGGTTAAGGCAATACCACGCCTCCCTAACTATGTGCTTTGGCGAGGAACACATTTGCTATAATTTCTCATCAGAGAGAGAGAGAGAGAGAGAGAGAGAGAGAGAGAGAGAGAGAGAGAGAGAGAGAGAGAGAGAGAATGGTCCAGTTAAGACACAGGAAGCAACTATCGTCAACATAAAATATAGCCGAGTGACGAACCCACCGCTTAACACAAACACAAACGTCGTGCATCCGTCAGCTAGGGAGGGGGCTGGACAAGGGAAAAACTGTAACAACTTTTTATAGGTATATTGTTATAGCAAGCGCAAGGAATAGCTTCGGAAGGTTGTGCTCGAGCAGGTGGTAGTGGTGGTGGTGGTGGTGGTTGTGATGATGATACTCGCGAAGGTGGTAATGATGCTATTGGTGTTTATGATAGGTGAGATTAAAGTAAAACGAGGCGTGATTGCTTTACACACACACACACACACACACACACACTCTCTCTCTCTCTCTCTCTCTCTCTCTCTCTCAAACCTACTCTAAGATTCTGTAAAATTCTATACTCCCTCTACTTGATATATACTAATGGCAGTTACGGATCCTCAAACTTAAACACACTGGAAAGAGTATTAAGACAGGTCCACAGAGATAAGGAAAGGCCCCTAATGATCTGTGCGTCGTTAGTTTTGTATGTTGTGTCAGCTACTAACATGGGCAGGAAGACCTTTAAATAGAAACTCCTGCTGTCAAGGGTGCTCGTTTTCCTGCGTAGAGCAAACTCGCAAAGGAGTTAAATTGAGTTATTTTTTTTTTTATTTATTTTTTTTTTTAGGCAAGAGACCCATCCTGCAAAAGTCCTTAAGATGCTGACTGGTGTGTGATCTTGTCGGGATGCAACTGTCGAAGAGGAGTTGTATTTCGCATTGCTTCATTAATATAACTCCTCTACTAACTCTTCTACTATACGTATTGTACCACATTACTGTATGCGTATGCAACTTGTAACTATCCATGGTCAAGGTCATGAACTGTTGACAGCAAGATGATGCACAAAAAATGTTTAAATTGTGAAGATTCTGTTGCAAAAAACGTCGAGAACAAACTATAGTCCTCATAATAGTATCCTTCTAAAATGAGAGAGAAAAAAAAAAACGTAGCTGAAGTTAACTAGACTAATAATTTCAGTTATGTTTAATACATTCTTGTTATACTGATGGACGCTGGTTCTTCCGTGTGGTGAATCGAAACACTGCTGATGAAACTCACGATGCTCCGAAAACTGCTCAGACTCATTGCAGGGACTTGACAGAAAGAAGACACAACAGGCTTGTATCTTCCTTGGACATGAGTGAGGTTTTGACGAAGCCAGACGTGACGGAGCCACCCAGCATGGCGGGACAAACGGATCAGGTGGCGCTGCTGTGTGACACGAGTGTTGATCCAGGCGCAGCAAGATCAGCTGGACGTCAGCGGCATTTTGTTCCACTGGCGTCACTGACTGTGCTCATCATCTGCTTGTTGGGACTCGTAATACTAATTTTGTATGGAAGAGAACACTTGGTGAGCACGTGGTTTTCCTTGAAGGAAATGAAATAGAAGAGTACAATGAAATGAAAGCCTCATTTCTTAATTTCCGAAGCTTTGTCAAGGCTGTCAAAATATGTCGTTTAAAAAAAGGAGATAAAAAAAGCGACAATAAACAATACTGTCAATGAAAGATGTGTAATGAGGCAATCAAATGTTAACGAGCACATTTCCAGGCTATCAGTATATATTCCTGACATTAACCTTCCATCCTGCAATTAACACGTAGATAAATATAGCTGGTTTACGGATTCAAAATATTTACATTTCAGTGAGATAAGCAGTATTAGTTACTGGTCAGTGAAATTTCTGTTTTTATCAAAGGGAATGTCAGAAAGAGAGATCGTGCACACAGAAAACAGACAACAGACAACAGAAAAATACGAGTACGATGTGCCCGTGGCTGTTGACACCGCCAGCACGCCGGTGATGGAGCAGGATGCACCAGGGGCCTTGACAGGGACGACTGATAGCAAGGTACTGTGTGTGTGTGTGTGTGTGTGTGTGTGTGTGTGAGCAATAGTAGTAGTAATAGTTTATTAATCTAGTAGCCTTAAAACACAAAAATCCACGTTATATATTAATTTACATGCTAACATACATACTTATACATCTTGAGTATACATTAACCCTATGGAAGTATCTTACAATTTGATGCTATGGCTGCCAGATGGCACCGAGTAATCTAGTAGACTAGGTCTTGGGTGATCAGGCCACCCCATGTGTATTTTTATTTTCAGAGTTTGTTTCTCCTATACCTAAGCAGGTCACAGCTCCCGACTTCGACTTACACCAGGTAACTAATCGCTGCTAGTGAACAGGGGCTACACTGCGAAGAAGTCTGCCTAAAGACTTATGTTCTGCCTGGGATTCAAACCCGGGCCCTCCCGACTGAGTCAGGCGCGCAGCAAACCACTGCGTCACCAGTGTGTGTGTGTGTGTGTGTGTGTGTGTTGGGGGGGGGGGCGAGGGCGGGGGCGGAGGTGGAGGTGGAGGAATGGAGAAGGATGATACTAAGAAGGACGAGAGAGAATAGTGGGATAGGAAATAAAGGTGCTGCTTCTCGAGCTCTCATTTACGTACTGAATAGCTCAGAATTATGAATTATATATATATATATATATATATATATATATATATATATATATATATATATATATATATATATATATATATAAACAAAACACACACACAGATAGGTAGTTTATTGACAACAGCTTACACTAAAAACATGGTAAGTAACATTTCAAGTAATACATAACATTAATTATCAAAACAAATATCAGACGGAACAACTGACTGTAGTCCACAAAATTTTGTCTTAAAGCATTGTTATATTGAAATAACTGGTGAAAAGTTAACGATATACATTCAATATGTTAAGAATTATTTTGCAAGTCACATCAGGTATATATCTGCCAGAGAATAGTTCTTCAAATGTCGTGAGGTCATACATATGCCTAATATCCTGTGTGAGTGGGTAGTCCTGTACCACGTGACGTTTAGTCTGTATTAGACCACACACACACACACACACACACACACACACACACCTCCGCTGGTAGACTATCACGGCCGCGTCTGTTCCATCGGCCTGTTTCAGTAGTCAAGCTGTGTCCACTCACTCGAAAACGCGTGGAAGACATGCTGTGGAATTCATTTATTATACGCTTATGTTTATAGATGCCATTTACCTCAAGCTCAGGATTAATTTTTTTGTACACAACGCATCGGGAAGTAGACTCAATACGTAATTTATCACGCACTATGTTCATAATGTCACCGTCTGTAGGCATTGCAAGTAAAGATAAAGAAAAAGAAAAAAGTAAATAATGATTTTGTAAACGAATCTTGCAGGTTTATTCTAATGGTGTTATACTAGAAATTGATGAAGTCCAGATCGACGAAGAAGTTGTGGAAGAAAACGGTGACTCCTTGGGAACCTCGGATGAGTTGAGAGGTCTCCTGGAAAGCGTGGGAGAAGAACCAACAGACCCGGATGCTGTGGCCTTCCTCCTGCCGCTCCGAGGACACGTTGGAGACCTTGGCATGCGGTTTGTTGTTATGTTTTGCAGTACAATTCGAGCATATCTTTTAAAGTCTTGGGTAATGTGGTGAATTAAAGGATATAAGAATCTGTGCTTTGAGGGTTCTTTTGCCAAATAGTGATGCTCAGGTGTTGGTGTTCGCAGGCTTGGCCGACGCCTCAAGAGTGTGATGGAACAGTCAGTGGAGCATGTCGGCAATGTGTCACAGTTCATCCCAAGCTCCATCCTGGTCAGGGATACACAGTGCGAACCAGAAATCACAAGGTGAGGGCTTAGAATCGCAAGAACATTTTTTTTGTCATAAATCCGTAATCTTCTGCGTGGTGTCCCTGCACCAGAGACAATGGCATATACATTTCATTTTTCAATGAAGGGAATCCCTCAGCAGTAAATGTCCCTCGAGGCAGGTCGCTGGCAGAACACTTCTACGAGGTGCATGGCGTCACGCGCTACTTTGGCCTCCTGACGGACGAAGAGATCATGACGGTAGCTTTGTGGGCGCGGACAAGAGCACCAGGTGTGTGAGTGCGCGTGCGTGTTTCCGTGTGTGTGTGTGTGTGTGTGTGTGTGTGTGTGTGTGTGTGTGTATTACAGGTAAGATGGGATCCGTGTCATCAATCAGTGAATTTTTTGTCTCCGTCAGGAACGCGCTTTGTGTCGCCCACGGCTACTTCTCCTTACCTGGAGATAGCGAAGAACGTAGCGACGGTACAGCCGTCCGCTAATATGTTAGCATCGGCAGTGGCTGACTTCCTTTTAACAGTGCAGGCGCCGCACCCTCTCGTGGTCGTCAAGGCGTCCTTCCACACGGATGCATTCGTGTACCTCCTGCGCTTCTCTGGCATCCGTCCTGCTAAGGTAATCGTATCAAGATGCGAGTCGACCTACGTGATGGTCATTGAGTTCATCAGCAATTATTGTCAATTTCATATCTAAATTTGTAAATTTCCAAATTAATTCGTAGTTTTGTCTTTCTGTAGCAAGTCAAGCAAAGATGCAAGTCTGGAGAGAAATTAAAGATTTTAGAGGTTAGAAAACAGTTTTGCAAATGTTTGGATATTTTCTAGGCGGAGAAGTAGAACTTATGGAAAAGGAAGTGGAAATCATTGTGTGTGTGTGTGTGTTTACAGGTACTGCATTATTACCACACCACCAACATGAGTGAGCTGGCATGGCGAGTGCAGAGCCACCTGGTGTTGTCCTCCTCCCCTGTGATCCTGTTGGGGGACGCAGAAAGCTGGTTCCTTGTGGAAGCCGTCGATCGTCTTATATCTGCAGTGTGGATTCTTCCGTATCCGACGCAGCCTTGTGAAATAGCGCGAACAAAGCAGTCGGAGTTGATAAGCTTTATTTACCGCGCACATGACGACGTCCCAGGCACATTTTTGCAAAAACAACCCATGTTAGCACCTATGGAGTCAGTAATCAGGGCCTCGCACTGGCTTCTTAGTGGCAAGAGGCGCTGGTGGCGAGGATCGTATGTAGTAGCGGCAAACGTGGCGGTAAATTCTGTGGCGGCAGGGGTGAGGCTACTTGGAAATTCCGATGGTTGGCTGCCCTTGCTTCAGTACGACCTCACTTCTACGGGCATTGGTCGACGCCTCTATCAAGAACTGCTAGTGACAAAAGATCTGCTCAAACCTCTATTATCGGGTGATAACTGCAGCTTAATCATTCGTTACCAACAGGAACTCACAGGAGAAAGTAAGGTGAGCGAGATGGCTGTGCATTCCTCCCTCCCAACACTGCTAGTGCCGGCTGAACGCGGCGCCCAGCTGCACGTCGATTGCCGTCGCCAGCACGCAGATCTGCGCTGTTCTGCCCCAAGGGATGCCTGGGCTCCCGTCACGTGTCACGGCTCCCTTCAAGGCGGCCATATCTTTGCGAGGGAGTGTGGAAAAGAAGTAGGTATCCGTGTTGCAGCTTCCCAAGGATGCACAGGGGCACGGGGCATGGTGTGCCGCGGGGGACGTTCCTTGGGTTGCCTCTTGTCCGGCCTGTGTACATCCGTCTCCCTGGCGTCGGCACCCATTTACCAGTGCGCCGGCATCAATCTGGATACCATAGACTTCGAGAAGTTAAGGCCATGAAACATCATACACTGTCTGAAAAACTTTCACAATCCTGGCAACAAACGATCATGAAATGAAAGCCAGAATAATATGTTTATCAAGATGTGCTCGTATATATGTATAAATCAGAAAGGAAATGTTAAATAGACGACATATTCTGACTTGCTGAGCATCAAATTAATTTCTTCTATGTTAGTTAACATGTTTGCAATACTGACTGCATTCTGTCACATGCTGAAGATGAAATCCTAATCAAATGCAGAAAAAAAAAAATCTATTAGTAAAACTGCCTACGCACCTCCACGTGTTATTGGTTCTGTCTAATAGCTTCACACGTGTCAGGGCCCTTCATGTGCTTCAAAAATGTTGGAAGGATTTGGAAAACTGGGCAATGAGTGACGATTATTGTGCAATAATCAAGCTCCATAATATATTTTGTTCTTTCCACAATAAATGGTAAAAAAAAAAAGCTCTCTCTTTGGTTGACTCTCCCGCTGTCAGTTGTCAAGAGACCACCTGCGTGACTCCGAATAGAAGTTACGCTGAGGACATGACCTCAGTTCGGATAATCCCGACGAGGGTGAGAAACAAAGCCGGGGAATACCAGACTACAATGGATAACAAAACTGCTCATCACAAAAGTATTTTCATTCTTTTAATTTCTTTATATTTGTTTTTATGGCCATCAGCCTGGTGTGTGTGAGTGAGTGACTGGGTGGGTGTGTGTGTGAGTGAGTGAGTGAGTAAGTGAGTGAGAGTGAGTCCCAGTAATGAAAGATGAGTCACCAATACTAAAAAAAAAAAAAAAAAAAAATAGATAAGATATAATGCATGAACAACAATAAAAACAAATAAACATACTGTAAATTAATAAACACCTAAAACACACACGCACACACACGCACACACCTGACCTTTCACTGATAAGATTACTCACAAATATTATCAGTATCAGTCGTCACCACCACCTTCACCACCTCTACCACCACCGCCACTACCAGAGCAGTAAACAGACGAAGCCAAGTTCCCCATATAAAGAGTTCTTCACCAACGCTCTCTTTTAGACACATGCTGATGCGGGAAATAAAGAGAGGAGAAAGATAAAATGGAAAGGAATATAAGACTAATTTTCTGTATTAACCAGAAATTCCTAATGAGATGAAATTCTGGTTGTGTATATATATATATATATATATATATATATATATATATATATATATATATATATATATATATATATATATATATATATATATATATATATATATATATATATATATATATATATATATATATATATATATATATATATATATATATATATATATATATATATATATATATATATATATATATATAAAGTTCTCTAAGATACTAAATATAACTCAGACAGCATAATAAATAAGTTTTTTTGTTTATTTATTTATTTTCTATCCTGTCTGGTGAATTGCAATGAAAGCTGCATTCCAGTCTTGTGATTTATGTCTGATTATTAGAAATTACTACTCTCTACTGAGCATAAATGAGAGAAAGAAATACTGCTGCCACTCTAACGTATCAGTGGACACACAGGACAAAGTTATCAGCTGAGACAGGATAGACAATGTTGATATTAAGGCCACTCAAGGTTGTATAAATGTCAAGCAGAAATCGTAATTTAATATTAAAAAAAAAAAAGCTGTTTTACCTGACATTTTTTCGATCTGTAATGGTGATGATGATGACATAATAATAATAATAATAATAATAATAATAATAATAATAATAATAATAATAATGATTACTACTACTACTACTACTACTACTACTACTACTACTACTACTATTATTATTATTATTATTATTATTATTATTATTATTATTATTATTATTATTATTATCATTATTATTATTATCATTATTATCATCATTACTACTTCTACTACTACTACTACTACTACTACTACTACTACTACTACTACTACTACCAGTACTACTACTATTACTACTACTACTACTACTACTACTACTACTACTACTAATACTAGTATATGTTACTACAACTATCACTGAGTGCCATTATTGATACCGATGAAAAATTGTAATGATAAACACCTGCATGCTCTCCCTGACGAGTTTCTCCTTATCTCACTCCCTCAGTATCAGCCTGATAAGATGGTCTATCACCAACCAGCCTTACACCACATTATCTACTTGCCTTCCTCACCTCCCTCCTTCCTTGTGTTACTCGTCACCAAAGCGCACCTTCCCAGCGCCTTGTTCACACCTTAGTGCCACATCTAGCTTAGTGCCTGACCTTGTTTGGATTGTGGCTTTGGAGAAGAGCACAGTATATACTGCCAGGAGAAGAACACGGGAGTGGAACTGAGAGGAAAAGAAGCAAAGCTACCATTTCACTGTACTTCGTCAGATTGTCGTCAATGGCAAACATGGGTGGGTGATATTTTTAAACCTTTGATTGACTTAATTGACTTACGGGTTCTTATCGAGCTGTAAAAGTAGTGTGGTGCAAGTTTACTGTATTTTCTGAAAAGATAAACATTTCCCTAATGGTAAAATAGTGACTAAGTAGTTGAAACTTTTCACTGCTTCTAGACTAGTTGGACTTTTCCTCAATAAAATCGATCACGGTTACTCGGATGAAGTGATGTCAAATTGCCATTTCCTATTGTTTTCCTGTATTGTTCTTGCGTGATTTTTACAGTCAGTTTCGTTACGTCAGCTGATGGCGTCAAAGGTCACATTTTGTCAAGCACTCTTGATAAGCGCGCTACAAACGTTAGTCTTTTGTTAGGAAGTGGTTCCAGTATTTTAGTGAAAAATTAAATTATGTGTATGAGAGAGAGAGAGAGAGAGAGAGAGAGAGAGAGAGAGAGAGAGAGAGAGAGAGAGAGAGAGAGAGAGAGAGAGAGAGAGAGAAAGTCTGTCTGAATCTGTCTTTCCTTCCTGCAGATCAGACTGTGGTGAAAGATGAGGATGTAGCGCGCATGCTGTTTCTCGCCGTCAATCCCACGACAGTAAGTGATGTCTGTTTCTCTGACACAACGCGGTGCAGAGACAAAGCAAAACAAAACCTACAAAACAACGAATAGGAAGAAACGAGCCATTTCTCTCCCTGATTTCACAAAAAATAGGCGAAATATTTGTCCTTTATCCCCATAACACAAAAGAACAGCAGAATACATGTAATGAAATATGTGAATAGAAAATAAGTAAAACCAAATCTAAGAATACACAAAGTAAATAAACATATTAAAAACGTCATTATGATTTTTTACTTTAAGAATTCATTTAAAACAAGCCACAGAAAAACAACGAGACTTAAGCAACGTTCATATATAACACAAAGGGTTTTGATGGCAGAGTTAAACATGCTAATATCATTCACACAAAGGATCTTGAGGCACCAAATAGTAAGAGTGAAGCGTGAGGGAGTGAAATTTGAGAAAATTAATCTTAAGAAGTGCTGGACATCAGGGATCACGGGACATTATGATCAATGAGGCGCATACGGTAAAGTTCAGGAGCATGATGCCATGATGTATGATGTGTGTGTGTGTGTGTGTGTGTGTGTGTGTGTGTGTGTGTGTGTGTGAAATTTCTCGAAAATGGCTGTAATGTTCGTTCCAGTTTTGTAAGTTTCTCCTTGTCTGGTTTTTTAACTAATTAGTCTCTATTTGAGACTGCCTCTCTGTCAATGAATTTCCTCTCATATCAGTGGTGGATAGAAAGGGGAGCAGAGGGAAGAAAGAGTGGGAAGGGATGGGTAGAATATGGGACCCAAAATTATCGCTTTCACCGCACGGGACACGGTAATGTAGGAGCCGTTGTAACTAACCGCAGGAAGGGAGAGAAAAATATATAAAGGAATTTAGATGGATTAGATTTTTTTTGGTCTGAACGCACCCTCTAACGTCGGACGAATCTTCACTTATTATGATGTTGGTGTGAAGATGAATGAGACTAATAAAGTGAAATTGACTTGAGTGATTTTTACGTACACAGCTGGAGGAGAATGACATGGAGGTGGCCTCAACGCCCACATACACAGATGGAGGCGCCGTGGGCTTGGGTCTTTTCCAGTCCACCGGGGATATAAGTAGCGAGGGCGGCTCAGAATCTACCCAGAGGCTCATGGTCAAATTTGAGGTAAGTAAGCTGAACTGTCAGCTGAAGTGGGCTGGGGCGGGCTGGGACAGGCAAAAACAAGATAGGATGGGCTGGGACGGTCAAGAACAAGATAGGACGGACTGGGACGGGTTGAGACGTAGAATAAACGAACGGCAATATAACCACAGACATAGATAGGTAAAGAGTTTTTCGGAACATGGACAAGGTTTGCAGTTCATTGTTTGCAACTCTACTGTAGTATTCTTTATAGCTAGCCACTTGTGCATCCAACTTCCCACCAGCTAAATGACGTGACGATCACCGGTGGCGTCACGCTATAATGTGACGGCCACGCGCCTGTAGTGTCTGCTACACTAACACAGCGTCACGACAGGCGGCGCTCCGCGACCAGAGCATCTACCCTGTGCGACGCGAGCTACAGCTGAGGCTGCTGAAACTGTCCACCATGGAGCTACAAAATGGCAACAACCTCAGCACCCTCGAGAGCAACTTTTCAGACGAAGTGGACCAGCTGAGCAGCAACGAGGAGTACGTGCTGGAGTTCACGGAGATCTTCGAGAGATTGAAATACCCAGTACCAAAAGAAATCAAAGACCAATTCGACAGGATCGTGACCAGCAAGAAAATTCCCTTCAGGAAAGCAGAAGGCAACAAGAAAAAGACATTTTTCGTATACGCCGAAAACAAGATCCTGATGAAGGTGTGCAACAGCCTCTCTGCTTTGGAGGTGTACCAGATGTACACGATACTGTCGGAGAGCAAGGCGGTGGAAGAAGACGACGCAATGAAGGACTTCTTGTCTCAACCGTGCGTGTCCCCCGAGGCCTTGCATAAGGTGAAGGGACTTAAGGACGTGGCCTTCTATTACTTTGTCCTCACACTTATGAGGAAGAAGATGATAAACCGCCTCTATACACACAAGCTCTACTTCCTCCTGGAGAAGCTGAAGCAAATCCTCGGGGAAGAGAAAAAGACCTGCATTCACATCGACCGGGCCCTCGAGATGCTTAACAGGTACTGTGTCTATGAAAATCATTTTCCTGTAATGTGTGTAGTCCTGTACTGTGTCTCTAGTCCTCTACTGTGTCTCTAGTCCTCTACTGTGTCTAATCTTGTACTGTGTCCAGTCCTGTACTGTGTTTCTAGTCCTGTACTATGTCTAATCCTGCACTGTATCTGTATTCCTGTACTGTGTCTCTAGTCTTGTACTGTGTCTCTAGTCCTGTATTGTGTCTATAGTTATGTACTGTGTCTAATCCTGTACTATGTCTAGTCTTGTATTGTGTCTGTAGTCCTGTACTGTGTCTAGTCCTGTACTGTGTCTCTAGTCCCGTATTGTCTCTGTAGTCCTGTACTGTGTCTAGTCCTGTACTGTGTCTCTAGTCCCGTATTGTCTCTGTAGTCCTGTATTGTGTCAGTCCTATACTGTGTCTGTAGTCCCGTATTGTCTCTGTAGTCCTGTACTGTGTCTAGTCCTGTACTGTATCTGTAGTCCCGTAATGTCTCTGTAGTCCTGTACTGTGTCTAGTCCTGTACTGTGTCTAGTCCTGTACTGTGTCTAGTCCTGTACTGTCTGTAGTCCCGTATTGTCTCTGTAGTCTTGTACTGTGTCTAGTCCTGTACTGTGTCTAGTCCTGTACTGTGTCTAGTCCTGTACTGTCTGTAGTCCCGTATTGTCTCTGTAGTCCTGTACTGTGTCTAGTCCTGTACTGTGTCTCTAGTCCTGTATTGTCTCTGTAGTCTTGTACTGTGTCTAGTCCTGTATTGTCTGTATTCCTGTACCGTGTCTCTAATCCTACCCATGTCCTGTACAAGCTACCTATCATACCAGTCACTACTGAAATGTCTCTCTCTCTCTCTCTCTCTCTCTCTCTCTCTCTCTCTCTCTCTCTCTCTCTCTCTCTCTCCCCTTCTTCTTCTTCTTCTCACGATCATGCCATTCCTGTATTTTCCTTTCCATTGCCCCTGCGTCCCTGCCTTTCGTTTTCTTTCTTGTTGCTACAACTCCCTTTCGCTTCATCGTCCAACCCTTCCCGTAGGTACCCTATCGCCTCACATCCGCCGGGGCTCTGCCTCATCTTCCACATGGCTGAGAACCGCATCGGTTCCTCCAAAGACCTGACCCGGGTGCGTGAACTGTTCGAAAAGGTGTTCATGTACGACGTGTTCGTGAAGGTCGATCCCACCGCTGAACAGATCAAGTCCATCATCAGCAAACTGAAAGCTGCAAGGAACAAATTCTACGATAGGTGTGTGTGTGTGTGTGTGTGTGTGTGTGTGTGTGTGTGTGTGAGAGAGAGAGAGAGAGAGAGAGAGAGAGAGAGAGAGAGAGAGAGAGAGAGAGAGAGAGAGAGAGAGAGAGAGAGAGAGAGAGAGAGAGAGACTGTGGTGTTGGTGTGTGTGGTGTGGTGAGTGTAGCGTGTGACAGTTGGTGTTTGTGGTGTGGAGAGTGACCGTAGTGTGGTGACGGTAGGTGACTGTGGCACGAGATGATATCGTTGAATTTTTCAATTAATCTTTATGTAACTCAACCTTCTCATGATATTTACTTTCCCCTCATCGTCTTCCTCTTCGTGATTTATGAGCCTTATCCTTTTTTTCACGTTTTCTCTCTCCTTGTTTCCTCTCCCTCCTTCATACGTAGCCTTTCCTTTAGTCTCTTCTTTTGCCATTCACCTATTTCCCTTCCTTCCCTCCTCCTTTATGTTCCTTTCCATACCAAACTTTTCCCTCCTTTTTTTCATATCCATCCTGTTTTTTCTTTCTTTCACTCTCTTCTTCACTTGAACTACTGTGGCTGTGATGCAGTGCTCTCAATCTAAAGGTTGAGAATTTGATTCTGGCTGACGGCAATTTCCCGGTGGGAGAGTTAACGCTCCCAAAAATCCTGGCTGAGCATTATATATCATTCCTGTTGCAACACAGTAACTTAACTTCCATTTACTTCTTGTCGTTCTGGTCAGCCTGGTGGTGTGGTTTATGGGTCACGGCAGCAAGACGTACCTGAACGTGAAGGAAGGACAGATCCATCGCCGGCTGGACCTGATTGAGCCGTTTACGGAGATCGAGTGGTTCTTCAAGAAGCCCAAACTGTTCTTCATCCAAGCCTGCGCTGTCAAGGATAACCGCAAGAGATTTTCTTCCTGTGAGTGTTGTCATGTTATATATTTTTTCCTTTGTTTGGCGATGCATTTTTAATCATTTGAGTACATGCTTTGGGACACCATGCAGTTAATTTGCTAAGTATTCAACGTCAACCTCAGCGAATGCGTCTCGATGGTTGACCGGGAGAGATTTTCCTTACGGGGTGGACTTGAATGTTTATAGCTACATGAGACTTCACTGATACATTTATTTGTTGCACATTTTTCTCAGCCTCGGGACAAGACCTGAAGGCTCTCTCAACACAAGTAGACTCGGTTGGTTGGAAGGCACCGGCGGGGCGAGTGTGGCAGGAGAAATATGCTGACTACACCGATGTGTCAAACATTAACTGCTTTGCTGACACACTCATCTCCTATGCGACCATGTGGTACCAGCCAGCGGCACGTGACGAGGAGGGTGAGTGAGGCTAAGAAACCAGCCTGTAAGGATGCGATAGATCTAAGAACCAAAACGACACTTCTTGACAAAGCCTAGATTTCCTCTCTGATCACTGGAATACGCTGACTTATATATTCACCTCGGCAAGGTAGTGTTCCTGGGAGAGCTTGGGAAAGAAGGGCAAGACAAGACAGATGAATGGATAAGGTTTGGGGATGGCCTTCGTTTTGCACTGGAATAACAGACTGATAATGATGATGGCGATGATGCAAAGGACTTACCTTACAACTAGAGTAGCCTGTAACAGAGGACAACACAGAAAGATGACTAGAGAAGGTTTGAGGAAGTCTTGCTTTGGAATCAGAGACTAATAATGGTGTTGGTGATGTTATAAATGAACTTTATAACTAACATCACCATCATTGCCTTGTCTGCTGCAGGTTCTCTCTACGTGGACACTCTCGTCGATCAGCTGCGGGACCACGGTAGTCAGGAGAGCATCGAAAACGTCCTGCGTCGCGTGCACTACAACGTGAACACCGTGAGTTTGCAGCACAACGAGCCTGGCCAAGGAGAGGTGCAGTGGAAGCAGGCTCCTTACTTCGAGTCTTCACTTCAGAAGGAGTTTATCTTCCCCAAGAGCACCAACACGTAGGGCTCTGGCTTGCGAGGGTCAGAATTGAAGGCTACAATGTGAAAAGACTGATCAATGTATGATAAGCCAGTGGTGTCATATGATCCCGTTGTTGCAGTACCATTGTGTTAACTCATTACCGTGTTATGTGGCGACCTTTGTAAACACGTATCTTCAAAAGACATTAGAGAGAGAGAGAGAGAGAGAGAGAGAGAGAGAGAGAGAGAGAGAGAGAGAGAGAGAGAGAGAGAGAGAGAGAGAGAGATTATTACCCTGATGTGTCACTTTGTACCCATACCGGTGAATTTCAAAAGTAACACACGCAAAACTCTTGATATAACTAACCTCAATATAAGAATAATCAAATAATAACGAAACACTTAAATCTACCGAACAAGCCTCGCAATGAACAAGCTATGGGTCGCTGAAAAAAGCAGAGGTTCGCTAAATGTGACACAGTCGCTGAATTTTATGTTACTGATAGGGATGGAGGGCGGGGAAGATGGTGGCGTCCATGGGTGGTGAGTAATAACAAGCCACAGGCCTTTGTGTATCCTTCCTCGCTCCCGTCATCCGGAGTTTCCACTGCTTGAATATTCATTACTGAGTGAATCGTCTTGGATACTGAAGAGGTTTACAAAAAGGCCTCATCGTAATGGCTGTTGGCTATAATGGCCTTTCGGTTATAGCGACCTAACCTTTTACTAGTTGGTTCGTAATATCCAGGGTTTACTGCACGATAAAAATAGTAGTAGTAGTGGAAGTAGTAGTACCAACAGTAGTACTCTGTTCGAGAACTTCAGAAAAATAAGCACCTCCTAGTAACAATTAATGTTATTGTCTTTACTGGAAAATATGCCGGTATGTACGTGTACATATTCTTTGTGTGTCCCATAATGAATATTTTGTTAGAAGCAGGTTGCAGTGTTATGCAGTAGACTAAAGCTTACCAAGACTTAGTATTACCTCATAAATCTGTGATTGTTAAGTTTTAAAGCGTGCCATCGTTGGCGTTGTTTCCTGTAAACAGTCTATCATTTTGTTGAGATGTTTTATAAAATCTGGTCATATTAATAACATAGAGTTCCGAGATGTGTCCTGCAACTTTTGACTTGTGGTTATTTGTCGTGTAAACACTAAATTCACGAGCAAGAAGGACAGGATGAAAGTGCTGCACGCTGGGGACAGGCTTGGCTCCTCCTGTCTCTGTCACCTTCCCCTTTTCGAGTCACTGAGAGGGTTTGGTCATTCTGCTCTTGGATTACTATGTTAGGTTAGGTTTAGTGATGAAATTATCTTAAATCGCACATGACGGGTTGGTGATTCTACTTATCGTGTATAAGATTGTATATATTGATGAGTGATGCATATGCTTACAAAAATTATTATAATAGAAAACATGAAAAAAAAGAAGAGAAAGAAAAAGTTAGTCAAATCTGTTAAATGAAATGCCATACATTACAAGTTTGATTTGTTTTAAATTTCTTCCTTTCACACACCAATCCAAATTGATCAACCAACCTCCTGAATCCATCCTACTACTACCAAAGAAAATACTTCTTGCAGCAACAGTAACAGTGGTAACACTAAAAACCTGCCGAGACGGTAATTACTCTCAGTGGTCTCATAAGCACTGGCGCAGGTGGGTGCTGTGAACTTGCTTCTGACCCACTGTGACGTCCATGAACGTTTCCCTTCGTGTCTCACAAAACAAAGGAGCAGTCAAAACCTGTCCTCTAAAGACAACTCCCCTCACAAAACAATAAGTACACCTAAAACACTTACACCTTCCGCTCAAAATTATTTAGGGTGAATTATGATTATTCTCACACCTTTCCTGTGATGTCGAAAATATTCTGAGATAGAGATTTTTCAAGTTTTAAGGTTCCCATATGAAAAAGACTAAAAATATTAAAATCAAGAGAATTCTTTCAAAGTTACTTATTTTAAAAGAAGAAAAATTGGAGAATATTATCGATGTTATATGTTCACATGAATCAATAAAAAGTGGTTTTCGACTTTGTGTTTTTTTATTTTTTTATTAAGAGTGAATTACGATTATCCTCGCACCGTTCATGTGATATCGAAAAGATCTTTGACATCCACACACTGCCTCTCCTGTAACCAAGGGGCATTTCTTTATTATCAGGTAAAATTTTTGTAATAAGCCAAACTTATTGTCCTATCCACTCCTACGCTGACGATACTTCTCGTTTTCCACGTGTTTTCCTGACGTCCAGCTCTTCAGGAATTAAGCAACTGATAAGGCGATTCCACAGAATGGCCGACTTCTGATCTTTCTAACATTTTTTACTGAGTCAGACCAAATTTAGTGTTGTTCAATTCCTCCATCTGTCAACTCCACACAACCTGCCAGCTAACTACACTTTATTGAAATGATTATAGAAATAATAATTATGATAATGACAATGAAGATGATGATGATGATGAAGATGATGATGATGATGATGATGAGGATTCTACCAACAATAACAATAACAAAAATAATAATGACTAACAAAATAGTAATAAAACTAATAATAGTAATAATAATAATAATGATGATAATAATACCAACAATAACAACAGCAACTGCAACGACAGTGGTAATAATAATAATAAAAAAATAATAATAACTATTATTATTATTATTATTATTATTATTATTATTATTATTATTATTATTATTACTATTATAATTACAACAACAACAACAACATCATCATCATCATCAACAAGAGCAAAACAACAGGTGGCGCCATGAGGTGCACTCAAAGTAAGGGGATCTTGCCTTGAAATAAATAAAGATCATGTCCGCGGCTGGCCAATGGCTGGAAGGCGGGAACTCTTGGCGCCTGGTGTTGGGGAGGGGCGTAGGGCGCACGGGGAAGGAGGGCAGTATGGGCCAGCCAATGGGAAGCTTTCTTTGTGGGCGGGGACATCACCTTACAGCCAATCAGTTTCTCAGAGGCTGCTCTCCTGCTCTCCCCCCCAACAGGCCCATCAGGGCCAGGCAATGGACCTGACACGGGCGTGAGGGCTGGCTGGGATGCCCACAAATGGTGGCGATGCTTAGTGCGCTGCAGTTCCCGGGACAGTGAATAGTGAACACACAGCGCTTAATGTTTGTCGCGAGAAAACAGAAGGCTTAGCACAGCTTCCTGCTTGCACAGTGATCTATGCGAGTGTCGAGGAGACCTGCTCACGTGGCCCCATGTTGATAGAGGCCATGACGGAGGTGGAGAAGATGGACCTGCGGCTCACTGCCCGCGGCCCGGCGTCTGCCAAGTGTGAGTCTTGTGTCCAGAAGTGTCCGCGGCACCTCGTCCCTCGTGTCACCAAGAGCCACACACGGGTTCAGGCTCGTCGGATACGGGGATTTGGAGGCGTGTTCCTTATGTGATGCTATTTCTTCATCACCATCATCATCAATTATAATAGTAACAATAATATTAATATGATAATAATAATAATAAAAATAATAATAGTAATAATAATAATAAAAATAATAATAATAATAATAAGATTCCTTTTTATAATATTATTATAATCGTCGTTACCACTACCCAGCAGTGTAAGGTCGTGAGGCGGGTGCAGTGTTCCGTGGCCCACACTCATTAATATTTTAATCATGACGTCCTTAAGATCAAGAACAGAGTACAAATTTTTCTAGTGTGTATTTCACGGGCTAAAAGTTACCTGCACACAACGCTCATTATCATAATTCTATAACTGTGACTCGAAAGCAGGACTCCAAATTGGAAAAATAGTTTCCGAAAATATTCCCTAAAATGTTACATACAGAAGAAAAAAAAAAAAAAATCGAGATAGAGCTTGGACAGTGTGTCATGTTGTGGACAAGAAGAGACGCATTAATATTTGACCTGAACCGAAGCTTGATGGTAAGAGGAACGAACAAATAAAAACAGCTACGGCTTCATTATCGTTACCCTTTGATGATGACAAAAGCCGGGAGGTGTGAACCAAACGTGACGGGGCAATTTCTGAGTTCGTGCCCCAGCATTTTCCTGCTTGTTTTGCAATATTCCAGTTCCCTGTGTGACTGACTGGCTGTGTGACTGAGCTGTCTGTCATCGTGCACATACAACTGAAGTTCTGAGGATGAGAGGAAGTAGTGCTAAGTCGTAATGTTCGTCTTCGTTTCCTTGCTTTCTGGGTCCTTAGAAAGTCAGCCAGTTATTCACATGGGGAATATTCACGGGAGCTGCTTCGTTCATGTTACCAAAAACACCTACCTTGTATTACGTACAGTACTAATTATCAGTCAACTTTGGAGGTAGACCATGCGTGACCGATTGTGACAGACAAGTATATCTGGACAGGAATCAAAACTCTCAGTGATGAGGTTGCGATCCAACAAACTGGCGCTCTTTACACACGTTCCACTGCACCGACGCAGAAAGTGACATGTTTCATCACATACTGCAACTGTTCTTAATAAATGAGCGTTTCTTATTTATCACGATTATAACAACTGAACTATTAGCTTTCAACTCGTATCCACATCCACGAGAATTACGTGGCGTAGCACAACACAAGCACGATTTCCCAAGACACAGAAAGCATCGGCACCACATATGCTCGTATATAGTTTGGGTTAAAAGCTGAATATGCATTTCAGTAAATTATCGTGAATATTACTACAACTGTATTATTATTATTATTATTATTATTATTATTATTATTATTATTATTATTATTATCACTATAATAATGATAATACTAATAATAACAACAATGATAATAATAATAATAATAATAATAATAATAATAATAACAATAATAATAATAATAATGATAATAATGATTATTAATATTATTGTTGTTGTTGTTGTTATTATTATTATTATTATTATTATTATTGTTATTATTAGTATTATTATCATAATTATAATTATTATCATTATTATTATTATTATTATTGCTATCATTATTTCTAAAGTTACTAAGCTTATACTCTATACTATCAAACTGCTGCTACTGTTAATATAATCACTCTTACTATTACTACTACTACTACTACTACTACTACTACTACTACTACTACTACTACTACTACTACTGTTACTACTACTACTACTACTACTACTACTACTACTACTACTACTACTACTACTATTACCACTACTACTACTACTAGTATATTATACTTTGCTAGATGTTCCATCATTATACATGATTTACGGCCGGTGTCCTGGTCCTCTTCCCATGGTTGGATATATAAGTATTTTTTCACTACGTATAAGCTTTCCTACAATCACTAATAACATTAGCTTCTGACTGGCTGCCGTGCTACATAACATTCACAACACCCCAATGATAGTTTTTCTAATATGACGATTATGGTCATTAATAAAAAGATCTCCATGTATAAGCAAAATGTCCGGTATATTTGTACACGTACACGAGAATGTTAAAATAAGATAGGAAGAAATTGGATCTCAAAACTAATAGAGTGGTAGGTGTATGGAACAGACGCAGTAATTAGATTGCCAGTTCCGAGTCATTAGGGAGTTTTGAAAGATTTGGCAAGATTTATAAAAATAGATTGAAAGTTCATAAGGTAGGGATGTTTTGTACATGGACTGCCACGTGTAGGCCTGATGGCTTCTTGCAGCTTCCCTTGTTTTCTTATGTAATGTATTTAATAGTTCCCCAAAGCGGTGGTTTCTGTTGCCACTTCATCTAAATTATTTTCTCTCTTGCTGTTCGATCAATTTCTTTCAATCAGTCATAGTCTCTCTACATGTCTTTAGTCCCGCCCAACATCAACGTTTTCCACACACACACACACACACACACACACACACACACACACACACACACACACACACTAACAAAGGCGACAGGCAGCAGCAGCAACAGCCGGTCTGCCTCCATTGCGGGATCAACGTGTCATTGTTTTTAAGAGCAGCGTCAACAATAAGGTATCTGATCCCTCTTATATCTGTTGAGCTCACCCCTCGTCGCCTCCCCTTATAGCGGGAGCGAGCGAGCGAGCGAGAGAGAGAGAGAGAGAGAGAGAGAGAGAGAGAGAGAGAGAGAGAGAGAGAGAGAGAGAGAGAGAGAGAGGGAGGGAGCCTTTGTGGAGCACTCAATATATACTAACATTCTCACTAAAAAAAAAAAAAAAACTAAGAAGAGAAAATGATACAACGAGTGAATCTCTCTCTCTCTCTCTCTCTCTCTCTCTCTCTCTCTCTCTCTCTCTCTCTCTCTCTCTCCAGCGCAGACATCTGGTGGTGGTGGTGTATCTCCCTCTATGCGCGGCGTGCAATGTGATGCCATGATGCGCTGTGCGGTGGATTACAAGGGTGGTGTGAGGCATGAGCTTTCCCATACTCAGCGCACCAATCTCCCCTGTCCCCTCACTTCCTTCCCTCCTTCATAACGCGGCGTGTCAGCGTTAATTAGTTTACAGTTGCCTTTCTCTTCCGGTTCGCGTGATTCTTAGCGGTAATTAATTTGATAGTTCACGTGCCGCTCATGGTCTGGGATAGGGGTTTGGATAGAGGGTGGAAAAGTTTACTGGAGAAAACCATTTGTAATATTTTTTCTCGTCTAGGCATAGGAGAAAATGTAATGGGGATAAGTTTGTCTTGTTCTATTCCTCCAGTTGTCTCTAGGATCTATTATGAAAGAGGGATGAGAATAAACAAACATACGACACAGTGACACATAGATACACACACACACACACACACACACACACACACACACACACACACACACCATACACACACGGGAGCATTCAAGTCAATCTGCAGCACATCCGCCTCCACACCTGCGCCACGTGAGAGGTGCGGAAGTGTAAAATTGTTTAATTATTATGCTATTAGACTATCTTTGATCTGATACCCCCCCTCCCACACACACACTCACTCTCTCTCTCTCTCTCTCTCTCTCTCTCTCTCTCTCTCTCTCTCTCTCTCTCTCTCTCTCTCTCTCTCTCTCATGTTAAAATACAGTAACTATAAGATAAATACATGAAATTTATAGTAAAATGTTAATTCGCTGCATGAGTATTTTTCTTTAATATTAGTAATGAAGTTATCAATTGTTAGCAATGTTGAGCTTGAACGTAACTTCTTGTACTGTCTGAATTAATGCTTATGAACATTACACACACACACACACACACACACACACACACGTCATAAGCGAAAATAAAGTTTACGATTAAGTAAATGATGATGAAGAAAGGGCTAGGAGTACTCATATTGAGAGAGAGAGAGAGAGAGAGAGAGAGAGAGAGAGAGAGAGAGAGAGAGAGAGAGAGAGAGAGAGAGAGAGAGAGAGAGAGAGAGAGAGTACTAGATGAGGAGGCCTATAACTGCCCATACTCTTTACCTCCTTCCCTCCCCATCCTCCCTTCCCATCCCCCTTCCTTCCATTACCTTCATCATTCTCTCAGCACTAAGTCACGTGACCGGAAGCGGCCAAAATGAGGCGGTGAGGCTGCGTAACGAGTCGATGAGGCTGAGGGAGGGATACCCACCGCGTCGCCTCACACACACACACACACACACACACACACACACACACACACACACACCAAACGTTGCTAATATTAAGGCGGGATTGTGGTAATAAACTTTGCCTTCTAATTTCGAGACAGTGACTACTCATTTCTAGACAATAATATTACTTTTTTCCTCTCGTCGTGATCTACTCAATGAGGGGATTAGCAGACCTTTAAGAGTAACTTTCCAGCAGCTTGTGAATGAAAGGGAAAAACGTGACTGGATAAATTATATATATATACTCTGCCTCACGAAGTTTGTTGCCATGCTAGTTTTAACTCTATAACGATCATTAAATGCTTCCTGTCGTTCGTTTTTATCATATGTAAAGATAAACGATGCTCACATTGCCGTCTTATTGATGATGATGATGATGATAATGATGTTGCCAACGGTGATTAGATACAATGGAGATTTGAAAATTAAAAGGAAGTCTTCGTTTATTCGATCACTAGTGAGTGATGATAAATAATATCCAGGATGTAACAGATTTATCCTGAGTTCCACTAAGAGTCACTAAAACAGTTTGTCATTGGTTGCATATCTATCTATCTATCTATCTATATCTATATATATATATATATATATATATATATATATATATATATATATATATATATATATATATATATATATATATATATATATATATATATATATATATATATATATATATATATATATATATATATATATATATATATATATATGTATGACTGTTACACAAGAACACACAATTAGCTTTGCCTTCATTGCACGGTTTGTCTAGTAGTTGTACGAATATGTCATGATTCATCATTATAAGTCAAGAGTTTCTCAAGCCACGAGTCGTGAGACTAATTAACGTGATTCGCTTGCAACGTGGATTTTATTACATTTCATTTACTTGTGTGTGTGTGTGTGTGTGTGTGTGTGTATGTATGTGTGTGTGTGTGTGTGTGTGTGTGTGTGTGTGTGTGTGTGTGTGTAATACAGCTTTCTGCATCATAGTCGGACAGCTATTCGGTGGTTTATGACAAAGTTCAAATCTCAAGAACAATTGGAACTCATTGGAACATATGTATAAAATGCTCTATCAGTACAACAGTATGTCAGACAAAGCACAAAATAGTTGGACAAATGACAAATGGCAAAAAAGCGCCAATACAACAAATGCTACAACAACAAATACCATTACTGTAATTTGACAATGATAGTGAAACTTCGAACTCACGCTGCCTCTCCCTCACTTTCTACATTTTTCTCCCGCATAGCAAGTCTATGTTCTAAGGTTCGTATCCACTTGTGTGTAGAGCTTTCCTCGCTAAACAAAATCGTCTTCATCGCGACGCCAGCATGTCGGAGAAGGATTTGTCAAATAATTTTGTGGGAGTGGAAAATAATGTCTGTTAAGCTGTTTTGCACGAATGACAAACAATATTGCTACGGTGGTGCAGAGAAAGACTCTATGATATTAACAGTGAACATTGTTTTTCTATTCCTCACCCATGTCGATGTATAATGCAAAAGGCTGTAATTACCGACTGTTTTACAAGCACGCACTCACACACACACACACTCCTGTGTTTCATCAGCTTAACACACAGTCGATAAAATGAGTCTCCTCTTTCGAATCATCGCAACTTTGGGTAAAAAAAAAAAAAAAAAAAAATCACGGGGGAGACAGGCAGGCATATCACGTGTGTGCAGAAAGAACATTTAAAACCAACATACTGCATGCATATTTCTTCAATAGATCAGATGTCAACACTGAATAGTACTGTACTTTCGGCGATGCTTGAAACCCTTTGTTCTTGTTCACTGTATAACACTCTTACGACCTCTGTCCTGCCATGATGCATCCTCACCCTTCCCTCCACTCTCCCTCCCCAGGCCGTATCCTGTATGACATCCCGTGCAAGGTGTGTCAGGACCACTCCTCGGGGAAGCATTACGGCATCTTCGCCTGTGATGGCTGCGCAGGTTTCTTCAAGGTGAGTTTAAGTCCCACTTTGCCATATTCCCTCCTTTTGTTTTCAATGTTTCAAGTGCGTCAAAGAAAACGTATTGCCCTAATTTTCGTCTCTTCATAAATTCTAAAGTAATTAATAAAATTGCAAATAACCTAATTTCCTAGCTATGTAATTCTTATGAAACGAACAAGAACAACATTTACGGTCTTAAATTTACGTACGAGTATCTATTTCCCTTTACGTTCATACTCTTCAGTGTTCTCAGTATTCTGGTGGCGATTTGCGTCTCCAGCTGTGCACTCTCTGTCTCTTGGTATTACTTACGAGTCGTGTTTTCCCTGACCCGCCAGAGGTCCATCAGGAGACAGCGGCAGTACGTGTGCAAGAACAAGGCGGAGGGCGGCTGTGTGGTGGACAAGACGCACCGCAACCAGTGTCGCTCGTGTCGCCTCTCCAAGTGTATGCAGGCCGGCATGAACAAGGACGGTGAGTGAGGGGACGAGCGAGGGTGAGGGAAGTCTGAGATAATGCTGAGGATTAGAGGGTGAAGTGTGAAAGAATGGGAGATTGCAGTGAGTGGTATGACAGGCGGAAGGGTTATAAGCAGGGAATGGAGATGAGATGGTTAGTTAGTGTGGCGATGAGGGGCGTTATGGTGATGTGAATCAAGTGATCTGACGGACATAAAGACGAATTACGAACCTGGTGGCTGTTGACTTACGTGACAAAGGAACACACACACACACACACACACACACACACACACGAATATATTTTCTCTATTTTAGTGTACAGAGAAGAAAGCAAAATCGCAAAAGCCTGAAAGAATTTAAATTAAAAAGGTCCAATTACGACACCAGCGTTAAATCAATCAGTACCAATGTGCCTTCCCTTATTATGGAGGAAAGTACTAGAGAGGTTGATGGTTGTACGCGAGAGGGCAAGCGTGGAATGTGTGTTTTAGAATAATGGTGAGAGATGAACTGGGAGGAGAGAGAGTGAGAGAGAGAAAGAGAGAGGCTGGGGACCACTCGGCGAGGAAGGAGTGTTAGTTCAGCCACCTTCTGCACGTGTCTGTCTCCTCGTCTCTGCCTTTTGCCGCCGCTTTCCCACCACGAGCCTCACCAGCCAGCCAGCCAGCCAGCCAGCCAGCCAACCCTTGCCCGGCTCGCCTGGATCTGACTAAGTCCTCGCCTGTTTTTCTTTGCCACTCACTGCTCTGTTCACGGTTTTTTTTTTCTCCCTTCTCTCCTCTCTTCAAATTCCCTCCCTCGTTAGTTCTTGGTCCTACTGATTATCTCGATGCTCGTTTCGCTTCAACCTCAGGCAGTGTTTGAACATTTGCTTTCTCTTGTATTTAATCAAAGTTTGTGTAATATCTGAGGGCTTATACGTATGTACTTTTTGTTTTTTTGGTGACTCTTAATTTCATCCTATTAAGCGAGCAGTGATTTTTCTCTCTCTCTCTCTCTCTCTCTCTCTCTCTCTCTCTCTCTTACCCTAACGCAATTGCTTATCAGGTGCAACGATCGCAGCTTTTTTGTGAGAATCTGCTCACATAATGTACATTAGTGTAGTTATCTTCCTCTTTATTCTATATCTTTCTTCTCTTCCTCCTCCTCCTCCATCTGTTTTTCTTCTGGTGCACACTGACGACTAACAAACCAACATAACTATTATTAATCGTACATACCTGTATATTACTGTATCCTTCGCTGCAGGATCCTTCAGTCACTCATTCAGTCTGAGAAAGAAAAAGAGATGCGTGACAGTGTTAAGACGATGCTGGGAAGTGTTGATAGAAAATTACTTGTATGATTCTTATGAAAAGGTACTTGAAATGTATTTGTTTGGCTCTTAGATAGCTATCAGTTATACTTTTTGCGGCACAGATTCTCTCTCTCTCTCTCTCTCTCTCTCTCTCTCTCTCTCTCTCTCTCTCTCTCTCTGGCCTCATCCTTAACCCCCCATTGGCCTGCCCTGCACAGCGACCGTTGAAGAGAGCAGCCTCCCTCATCCCCCCCACCGCCGCCACCCCGCAATTACCCCGGCTCTCTGCGGGGGGCGGCGAGGAGCTTCGGGCTACCCTCACCCACGGGAGCTTCAGGGAAGCACCGGCGGCCGTGTAATTGTATCCCATTGAAAATTCGTGTAGTTTCATGCATACGAAAACTTTACTCTCTTTGATTCTCACGTCGCCGGGTCGGTGTGGCGGCGGCGAGGCTGGAGCTCGTTGGCTGCCCCGCCCCCGTGACAGCTCCATAAAAGGCCGTAAGTGGCAGCGGGTCCTGGATCCGGGTCATATTACGAGATGCCACCACTATCAGCCCAGAGTAACTGGAGAGGCAAGAAAATAGGAGGGAAAGAAGAAAGAGAGGGAAAAGCAGAATACACGCCGTCCACACCCACTTGAGGGAGCCTGGACAGTAACGCCAGCCTGCCCGGTGTTGTGAGGGAACAGCTCCAGTGCGCTCTTCTCCTCCCATATGTGGCTGGCCGAGGCTCAGCCAAGTCTTGTCCCTATTGAAAGCCGCCTGTAAGTACGCGGCACAAAGACGAGTAACGCACCGTAACCTTGCCCGGCGGGATCTGACGTGGCCTTGTCGCCGCTCCTCGTGTCGCGTCCAACGCACCGTCAAGTCGCTGAATACTTTTGATCAACCGTCTGGGAGGACCGTCACGACTCCCCTTCCCCTTTTATCATTTCAGTGCATTCCTCTCTCCCCGTGAGCTGCAGCATTATCAAACCTGGATGTTCAGAGTCCTGTGTGTTGCCTATATGATGAGTATCATGCCCGGAGAGTCTGGGTACAAGCCAAGCCAGTCCAGTCGCCGCCGCTGTCACCGCCACGCCCTCAGCATCTCCTGCCTTCGTCACGTTCACACGCCCTCCACACGACCCACAGGTTCCCAGAGTGGCGAGAAGAATAGAGAGATTTCAAGATTATTTTCAAAAGCTCTGCTGCTGGCTTTTTGGACAGTGGGGAGAGAGAGAGAGAGAGAGAGAGAGAGAGAGAGAGAGAGAGAGAGAGAGAGAGAGAGAGAGAGAGAGAGAGAGAGACGAGGAGGGAAGAGAGAAGGGTGGGGTCACTGCTCACCCGTCACAACAGGCCCCATCCCCCTTTCTCTCTCTCTCTCTCTCTCTCTCTCTCTCTCTCTCTCTCTCTCTCTCTCTCTCTCCTCACGCACCGATCTAGCTTTCTTACTGTACTGCAAAACTGAAGTTTTACATTGGCAAAAGGGATATAAACAAGGGGAGTGAGGATGAACTTGGAGGAGAAGAAAGGCACGAGTGGACGCTTGTCGCGGAAAAGCCACACACAGAGTATGATGATAGCTGCGCTCACCGACTGTATCTCCTCCAAGACGAGGAGGCGCGACAAGGAACACCAGGTGCGAGGGACACTCAAGAAGGTGGCATTGTGGAAAGGTTCCGGAAACATTCTTGCGTTGAACCTCGGCACACGAGGAAGGAGGCTGAGGAGGAGGAAATGGAGGTTGGGCAGGGAAAAGCTGGGCACGAATGCCAACCCACTTGCATGAAGACAAAGGTGAAAGCAGCGAAAACGGCAAAATACGAGGAAGGCGGAGGATAAACAGACTGAGCAGTATAGTGTCAAGGTACTCAGCAGAAAATGATGAGATGGTAGGGTAAAATGCAGCAGGGAGCTCTGAAAGCGCATAAGCAGCTGCGCACTGAGCAGCTCTATCAGATTCAGCAGCACAAGTGTGAGCTGGAACAGCGCGCTACGTAATAGAGAAGAAATATCGCAATAATAAAAAAAATAAATAAAGAAAAAAAGCATCGCGAGGCAGGGCCAGGTTGTTAGCACCAAGTCATTGGCAAGCTTTAAAAGAAGACTGTACAAATTTATGAATGAGGATGACAAGAAAAAATAGGTAGGCATGTTTTATTCAGGGGCTGCCATGTGGAGGCCTAACGGCTTCATATATTCCCATGTTCTTATGGTTGGTTCGCTCTCGTCATGAAACGTTTGATACTTTGATTCTGAGCATGATATGGATCTTGGCATCAAAAACAGTTATAAAATACTTGATTCCGAAGATTATTTGCAATCATACAACAATTTTTCTTCCAAAAAATACTAACCCTTTCATACAAATACACAAGTAATTTGCAACATAAATTATGTTATTTAACGACACATCTTTTTTTTTACTTCACATAAACGTGCAATGTCTTTCCCTTCAAGTACTGCATTACTGACTTTTTTTTTGTTTCGCTTATATCCACAGCCGTCCAGCATGAGCGGGGGCCTCGCAACTCCACGCTCCGCCGCCAGATGGCCCTCTACTTCAAAGACCCGAGCCCAGAGGCGCCCACCCGACCCCCGCCTCGCCCCCGCAGCCCCAACACTCCCCCCCATCCTGTCACCACCACTCGCTCTCCCCCCACCAGCGTCCCCCATCTTCCTTCTCTCCCCACTCTCGCCGTCAGTACATCCCTAAGTCTTCCTTTTCCCCCTCCGCACCTCCCTCACCCAGCAGGGCCTCTACCGTCAACTTTAGACCTGAAGATGCCCCTCCCGCCGCGCCCCCACCCCAGCACCGCCGTGACCGACCTGCCGCCGCGCCCGCCACCCGAAGTGCTAGACCGCATGCACCTCCTAACCTCCAGGGCCACCACACTGCTGGCGCCCACTCCCAAGGTGAGTGTTGTGTGTGTGCGTGTGTGTGTGTGTGTCCGTCTGGGCATGAAACCTTATCAGTGATTTCACTACGAGTATATGCATTATTACTATAATATCTTGAGCTCATATAACTGTCATGTCACCCTTTCATTTCAACTCTACACAGATAACAATCCAGTCTTCAATCTCAAATTTTCTGAAACACTTTTTTTTTCCCTCTGATTTATTAAGTATCTATTATTCATCATACTAATTTGGCTACAAATCTACCTTCTTTAATAATTTAACCTTCATCTGATAAGTGAGATCGCTTTATTTATTTCCTCTCAATCACCCCTTCCTTCCCTGTCAACCTGTCTCGTGTCCCCAGTACCCACACGAGCTGGCCTTGCCGATCGTCACGTCGCCCGACAGCGTGTGTGAGACCGCCGCCCGCCTGCTCTTCATGAACGTCCGCTGGGCTAAGCACCTGCCTGCCTACACTGCCCTGCCCTTCAGAGACCAGGTGAATGCCTCCAGTGAAAAGTCCGTGGTGAAGAAACAAGTGGTCGCGAAAGAGAAAAGTTCACTCGCTCAATGTTTAAAATTTCATAAGATTTTTTTAAATATTTCCTGTCTTCACTGCATCCAAGGAAGTCATATTTACTAGTTTTCGCTCCGAGCACATTAAGATTAAGAATTGCAGCTACTCCAGTATTATCTGCGTAAGCTGCATCCATTATCGAACCAAGGACACGAGAAATAACAAATCCCTCACTCTCGTCAACAGCTGTGCCTACTGGAGGAGGGCTGGAGGGAGCTATTCGTCCTTTCGGCTGCCCAGTTCCTCCTGCCGGTGGAGGCTGGGCCCCTGCTGTCTTTTTCAGGCCTAGGCGGAGAGCCCTCAGAGCGCCTCCTTCCCATCCTGCAGGATATCAAGCTATTTCAGGACATCCTCGCCAAATTCAAGGCGATGAGCGTCGATCCCACGGAGTATGCGTGTCTCAAGGCCATCGTGCTCTTCAAGACAGGTGTGTACTGAAGGGCTCAGCAAGCAAGGCTGACGGTGGTGGTGGTGGTGGTGGTGGTGGTGGTAGAGATGGTGGTAATGGTGGTGGTGGTGGTGGTGGTGGTGGTGGTGGTGGTGGTAGTAGTAGTAGTAGTAGTAGTAGTAGTAGTAGTAGTAGTAGTAGTAGTAGTAGTAGTAGTAGTAGTAGTAGTAGTAGTAGTAGTAGTAGTAGCAGCAGCAGCAGCAGCAGCAGCACTAATAATAATGATAATAATAATAATAATAATAATAATAATGCTGCACCACCACCACCACCAATACTACTACTACTACTACTACTACTACAACTACTACTCTACTGCTACCACTACTACTACTACTACAACAGCAACAACTACTACTACTACTACTACTACTACTACTACTACTACTTCTGCTATTACTACTATACGACTACCATCACTACTACTACTACTACTACTACTACTACTACTACTACTACTACTACTACTACTACTAATAATAATAATAATAATAACAATAATAATAATAATGCTAACAACAACGACAGCAGCAAAACGCCAACAACAGCAACAACAACAACAACAACAACAACAATAGTAGTAGGAACAACAAACTAGAAAAAAATGTTACGCCAAGATGACTGGCATGAAAAGTAAACACAAAATGATTAGGCACTAACATGCTTCTATTCCCTCTGCCTGGCAGTGTGGGAGGGCGGGGACGGCGAGACGCGCGGTCTGAGGGACTTGCCGGCCGTGGCAGCGCTGCAGGACCAGGCACAGCTCACCCTCAACAAGTACATCACCACCGCCTACCCGACGCAGCCCTTCAGGTGGGTCACCACCACCGCTAAAATAAATTATTACTTCATACGAGTTTTTTTTTCTGTGTAAATATTAAAACAACAATAGCAACAATAAAAATAATAACAACTACTATTAGTGCATCTATTTAAAACTCACACTAACCGCATGCGCCTACAAGACAACGTTGTTACTCAAAGACGCCTAGGTGGATGCCTCTCCTATAGCCATACTAACAGCTTAGAGTTCTCTCCCACAGGTTCGGAAAGCTCCTGCTCCTGCTACCGTCGCTGCGAGCTGTGGGCGCCCGCACCATCGAGGAGCTCTTCTTCAGGCGCACCATCGGCTCCATCCCCATTGAGCGTATCATCTGCGACATGTACAAGGCAGCAGACTTCTGATACACGCTCACCACCGCCCTAGCTCACCCTGCCGTGCTGCGATGCAGTCTTTCACGTCCAACTCGAAAAAAAAGTCCCTGTGACCTTACTTTCTCATAGCTTTCCCTATAATATCACTACTTTTGTAAATGCATTCTTCATTATACGGATTCGTGTAAATACCTTTAGATGTATTTTTTTTTATTGTTCGTTGTTGTGTGTTACACATTGCTATCGCTGCGGTGCCTTCAAGAAGTGGCCGCGGCGCCAGACTCACTCCAAAGAGACTCACGACTCGCGCAGCCCAGGCCTGACTTACGTATAGACGCGGCGCACGGCGGATTGGTCATGTCGTGTGTTGTGTAAGCTCCAATCAAGGTTACACACACACACACACACACACACACACACACCTGCCCCCTGTGCCCGAGGGGCCACACATTACGACCGCTGACGACAGAGTCTGTCAGTAAAAAAATAAATAAGAAACTTATGTAAATATTGTTGAAAAATATTTGTGTTTGAGTATGGTTAAGAGTATGGATGACAAATATATATTTACTGTAATATGACTGCTATAATTGGAATGATTTCAGTGAAAATAATAATAAAGTAATTTATATTTATAACATGTTAATTTTTATTTTGCCTTGTTTGAAAAATAAAATTCTTTGGAAATGTATCATAAAGTACCAAACGTGGCGAGAAACCCCGGTAACTTGTAAATGTCTGGTCAATATTTGTATGAATGAAAGAAGGAAAATGATAATTTCCGGTAACAGCAGACATAATCAGAGGGATTTCCTACACGATTGGCCAATATCTGGAGGTGCAAATAATAAAAAAAAAAGAATAATTAACCCTTTTACAGCTATGGTCATCCTTTGTTAACCTTCCTGTAACTGTAAATACTGTTTCGATGGAGACACAGAAGAGAAGAGAAAAAAGAGAAAACAGAAGGTTATTACATCCATTTACACTGCAGAAATATTTACGAGAGTCTACCACAAGAATAGTGTCAAAAAAGTTATAGGCAATGAAGTAGAAGTTCGTGCGGCAGTGAAAGGATTAAAAGAAAAAGAATAAATTTTCAGTAGCCTAAGATTAAGTGTAGATCTTACGGTGCTTATTTATTCCTCTACATAAAATCAAGTAGCGTCGAAAACTGGAAACTAGAAGGCAACTGCTGAACACCTTCCCTTCATTGAACTCTATAACATGTACAGGCGGCGCCACGTGTGCTGCACCGAGGGACTGTCTCGATAGGTAGGAGGCAAGACATTTGGAAATCACATCTGGGGTATTGAGCTGCTGTCTGTTAAATGTCGCAAGTTGTAAAAATGACGCAAACAATTCTCTCTCTCTCTCTCTTTTTTTTTTTTTTTCTGGACATATTTCAGGTCAGAATTTTACATTAACATAGATACACCGCCATTACAACTTGAATTCCCTTGTATCTCAGAACGCTCTTGCACAATAACCACCAAACTCGAACTATACATCGATCCCTCAAGTGTTTCAAAGAAGATTGTGTTTACTTTCAGTATCGTTATTGTATCAAGAATGAATAAAGGATAGTATTTTTACCCGTGAACAATGTACATTTCTTGACTACTAATTTTTATCGACTTAGCACGCTCGGAGCCTCACTATTTTCATCGATATTGTCTCAATGAACATGACTTTCTAATGTAATCGCATCTCTAAACATTAGGTTCGCATACGTACACTCTACACACAATTACATTTCTTCTTCTGGTTCTTCTTCTTGCTTCTTCTTCTTTTCTTCTTATTAGTGGTAGTGATAGTATCATCATTGTTGTTGTTATTATTATTATTATTATTATTATTATTATTATTATTATTATTATTATTATTATTATTATTATTATTATTATTACGATTATTATTATCATTATCATCATCATTTATTGTAATAAGTTCCTTTACGCGCTATCATTTGCAATGTTTAGTATTACCAAAATAATTGCCATAAAATTAACTTCATTTATCAAATGCAGCTTGTAGTGTGTGTGTGTGTGTGTGTGTGTGTGTGTGTGTGTGTGTGTGTGTGTGTGTGTGTGTGTGTGTGTGTGTGTGTGTTCTTATCTCATGGGGTGGATACAGTTCTATCAAACAAATGAGGACGAGGAGAACGAGGGTGTGGAGGAGGAGTGGAGAGGCCGGAGTGTCCCATTTAAGAGACTCCCGCCCCCTCGCTGCCCTCCCTCGCTCCACAAAAGCCTCAGAGGACCATGTTTATTCAGCCGACCCTTTTGTTTCGTCAGGAGGACCCGACAAGCGGACTGGACATCACTAGAAAAAAAAGGAGAGATTAAAAAGAGAGTGAGAGAGCGAGTGAAAGAGCGAGAGAGAGAAAGAGGAGTCTGTAAGTCCCCTTCAGAGTGAGGAGAGTCGCTGAGAGGAGTATTATGCTCTAAAACTGTCATTATTTCCTGGATGAATGGCTTTCCTTCAGTCATGGTCAACAAAGGCATCCTTCCAGTCCAACTCCTTTTAATAATAATTTCTGTTGTGTTTACAGCAGGACGCGCCCGCTAGTCGAGCCGCCGCCCTGCGCTGTAGCCTGCCCCTGCCCTGCCCCCGCCCTGCCCTCGGCGCCGCCCATCTCTGTCTGCCGGTGACCGCGAGGGGCGCACTGCTGCCTCACTATAATGGCAATGTTATTATATGTCGGATCCATGTTTTTGCATCATCTGCCGCTGGTGGCGTGGTGGCGGCCGCCCCTCCCCCAAGGCTTAGTCAAGGGAGGGACGGAACGGCTAATTTAACGCAACGCGTAGCCAGCCGGTAATGCCATGTTTTCTTAGAGGATTGCCGGGAGCTCATTGGTCCACCTACCTTCCGCTGAAGTGAACCCACCGCTGTGTGGCAACAACTTACTTCTTTACATTCCATGACGCAGAGAAGCCCGATGAAAAGTGGCCGAGTGGCAGATATCGGTGTGTGACAAATATCAACACCACACCGGAGACCTCCTGCGCAAGGCAGCACATGGTGATGACACTACCACGACGCCAGACACTGCAGGAACGACGCATTTTTTTTTTTCAAATATCCAATAGCTGTATCAATTCTTCCCTCTATCCGGCTCAATTGCAGTCACCGCTAAGGAATCACATTACACATACTACATTGATCATATCGTTACACTGACAGATGGCTACTCGTATCATGTTACTATACCAGTGCTAAGTCTTGGTCAGAAGTAGAATAATCTTTATCCTGTATCCGCAAAACCAGGTGGATGCATTAGCATGGCTACCTGGCCACCTGCATATAAGGTGCACACACACACACACACACACACACACACTAGGATTGTGGTGTAATGATTACAATTACACATATAGTGAGCTACTGAAATGAGCCTCACTAGTACAAATCGTTACTCACTGAAAACTGCATATACTTTTGGTTCTTTTTTCTTTCACTGTGCATAAATAATTCCTGTTGACTTTAAATTCTCTCCTACAATGCAGGTAGGCCTAGGGAGGGTGCTTAAACCTTTCAGGCCTCCCATACCAGACCGCGGCCAGTGACGGCGAGCCAGAGTAGTGTTGATTCAGTTTAATCTGTTTGGGAATATCTGAGTAAGTACACACTGGCGGTGATCACAGATTAAGATTAAAGTTACAAAGATGGGCGATAATAGCGTGGCAGTGCAGCAGATTTGTGGGCTGAGTGGAGGATTGTGCATCCCCCATGATGTGTGCCTCTGATTTTTGTTGTAGCCCAGAGTCTGCTCGAGATAACTTCATTTCTATATTACTCTTGTTTGAGCATGTGTCGTAAGAACTCCAGGCGCTATGAAGTGATTATGTCAGAATACTGTTGTGAAGCGTTAGGATCCAATCATGGGCTTGGAAGTTTGCATGTAAACATCCTTACTACTCAGGAAGTACTGTTGTGTGTATGATCATTTTATGGAAGCTCTCTCCATTTTTTTTAGGATAATATTTTAAATCTACTTCCATCACAACATGCGAGTTAGTAAACAGCACTTCCATAAACAGCAATTATAACTAAATAATTAGAATCTAGAAAACAGACACAACTCGTGCAGATTACCGCAATAAGTTAGGCTTCTGACCAGAGGTGCTTTGACGGTTCAGTACCAGCTATAGAGAAGGAGCTTCTGCTTGTCTGTCAAGCACTGAGCTTTTCTAATACTGTTTACCATTTTGCACACTTGGCAGAGTTGCATCACGTGGTTCGGACAGGCGTGGCAGCAGTGCCTTCATACACCGTGATTAGCTTGGACTAGGCAACATTAGGTGATGCTATCAGGTTTTATTGTTCATTAATCCAATGATGACGTGCCACAGAGGAACATTCGAACTGCAGTCTGGTGTGTGTCCTAATTTTCATGATGACCAAACTAATTCGTAAACGCTATAAATACAGTCCAAAATCAATATAATTGTAATACTAGCTGTTTAATGCATGATGTAGCGTTAAAGTCTTATATTCTACCGTCTATCCGTGTTGTGGTGCTGTGATATGCTATATATAAAGTATAGGGCAGCAATGGTGCCAAACTTACGAGTACGCAAGAAAGAGGCGTGAATATGAAATGACACTCTGCGAAAGAAGAAGAAGAAGAAGAAGAAGAAGAAGAAGAAGACAGGAGTTTCGCAACCGGAAACATACCAACGACCAGCGGCAGTAGCAAGGGTAACGCATCCCCCGAGCGCTGCAGCCTCTCCACCACGTAGGAGGGCATTGGCGAGCAGGACGCGGCGATGACAGCTGACACGGCCATCAGTGAAGACCTCGGTGCGCATGAAAGGAGGGTCTTGCTGCACCGGAAGCAGCAGCAGGTTCAGATCCCCGCCAGGACGAGATCCACCCCAACAGGAAACACTCCCACGGCTGATGCAGCTGAATGCAACCATATTTTTGCCTCGTCAGTCACAATCACACTGACATTACTAAGAAGACTCAATTCAAATTCTCTCTCTCTCTCTCTCTCTCTCTCTCTCTCTCTCTCTCTCTCTCTCTCTCTCTCTCTCTCTCTCTCTCTCTCTTTTAGTAATTTTTACTCCTTATTGTAATTAACTGTTTTTTTTTTCTCTATTTTCATTAAAAGACCTACGTTTTTACATCATATCCAAACATCTAACCATTCAGTCTCTCTCTCTCTCTCTCTCTCTCTCTCTCTCTCTCTCTCTCTCTCTCTCTCTCTCTCTCTTTCTTTCTCTCTCTCTCACACACACACACACACACACACACACAGGTATGCAGGCTCGCTCCATTCAGCCAGGCCGGGCCAACACACCTTGGGGCCCCGGCAGCCAATCGAGGAACCCGTCCCGCACCGCACCAGCTTGTTTGGTCTCCAAGCGACTCGAGTGTACCTTTCGGCTTAGTCAAGTAAAAAGTCCAATGGAAGACACCTTTGTGGTTCCCGTTTAACTTCATAGCTTCCTTTTAGTCTGGGGAGTACGGAGAGAGAGAGAGAGAGAGAGAGAGAGAGAGAGAGAGAGAGAGAGAGAGAGAGAGAGAGAGAGAGAGAGAGAGAGAGAGAGAGAGAGAGAGAGAGAGAGAGAGAAAGAGAGATATGAGGAGTTATCGGCAGTAGGAGGAGGGGAGGGGAGGAGTGAAGGATGTTTTGGGAAGGCTTGGGACAAGGGAAGGTGGGTGGAGGGGGAGAAGTAGAAGAAGAGGGAGGGAATATGAAGGGAAGGGGAGGGTATAGCAGCTCAGACGGCCCGCCATACAGCTTCATATACCATACAAAGTCTATTGAAGCCTGAGCTCCTCCCCGCCTCCCTCCTTCCCTCTCAGGCCCACCACGGCCGCCTAATTATCGACTACAATTCATTTTTTGATTATTTCCCACAAGGTCAGGGAGGAGAGGGTCTGGTTTTGCTTTTTTGGGGTAAGACGGTCGACATCTTAATTCGGGTGAACATATGCCTGGTGTGTGTGTGTGTGTGTGTGTGTGTGTGTGTGTGTGTGTGTGTGTGTGTGTGTGTGTGTGTGTGTGTGTGTGTGTGAATGATCACAAAACAACGCAAACCAGCACCGGGGAATCACTTCGATGTAAACTCCACCCTAGTAGAGTTCACTAACTCAACGTCAATTAGGTGGTGGAAGTTGTTTTTGGAAAATCTTACAGGTGAAATGTTTGTGAGAAAAGTTAACCTGAGGGAACTCACGGCATGCGAGGAAACGTGTAGTATAGAGTAGTAAGCTTCTCGCAAACTGACGGAAGCCTGCAAATTATGATAAGAGTCCTTAAAACAATAAAACACAGTAAACCTAATGTCTCTCTATTTCTTATCCATTAAAATAACTCGCATTTGAAAAGTTTAGTAAAGGAGGTTGTCATGACAAAACCTATTATCCGACAAATGTTGGTACTATTCAGCTAATGAGATCATTCCTAGCGGTAAGAGAGGCTACACGTAAATGATCCTTGAAAGGTGAAAGGTATACAGGTGGACGGGAGGCATAATTCGCAACACATTTTGAGGTCTGTGGCCATTACTCGCTATGCTCCATTTGCTGTGAAATCGAAATCCAAGCTGTGGCGGGTGGTTAACATGGAGGGAAACTGAAACCACTTGATGATGGGCGTAAAAAAAGAAAGGGATTTGTGGTCAGGACTCAACACAAGGTGGGGGGAGGGAGGCGATCTTCACGGCGCACTTAGCGGTAAAGTATCTACGTTGTAAAGTAAGAACGGTTGGAGCAAAGGGAGGCCTTCCGAAGTAATAGAAGTAACACAACACAACACAAAGGAAGGACAAACGGTAGGAGCAAAGGGAGGCCTTTCGAAGTAATAGTAGTATCACAACACAACACAAAGGAAGGACAAACGGCAGGAGCAAAGGGTTGTCTTCCGAAGTAATAGTAGTAACACACAACACAAAGGAAGGACCAGCCCCAGCGAATCAGTTTGCTATAACGAGGCTGTCTGTGATAATTACGTTGTTTAATCTTAAACACGAGGTATAACTACAAAATAAATGAAAGGAAAATGTACATATACAGGAATATAGGCAATTGTGTGCTGCAATCAAATAGTTATTCATTAGTTTTGTGTTTCATGTTGATTCATAGTATCGCTGATTTAAAACGGAAGCATCAGTGTTATGTTTCAATAGTTTTCATGATAATTTTTAGAACCTCTGATTTAGAATACTACAGTAAGTCTCGACAGCACCAGCCCACCACTAAGTAACACAGGAACACAATGAAAAACAAACAGCAGTAGACCTAAAGGCTCCTATGAGGTTGTTCATAAGCTACACTATCGTTGATTTAGAACACTACGCCACGTCTTGCCTCAAAACGCTAACACAAATAGACACAACGCAAGACAACACAAACAAAACAGCAGCAGATCTGTTGATTCCTACGAGGTTGTTTGCGATAAGCTATAGTATCCAGAGAGCTTTCTTTTTAAAGCAATTGGGAAAGTGGAAGGACCTAGAACTTTTTCACGTATAAAAAAAAAAAAAAAATCCCCCGAGAATGTTGATGAGCCACTTTGGTCGTGGCGAGGTTCGGAGTCTGAGTGGTGATGCGAGGCGCCGCTGAGGGCCCCAGTCTGGTGTAAGATGCGCGAGCGACCAGCCGGAAAAAGGATCTGCGGCGGCCATGGCGGGGCGGCGGGGCGGGAAATGCTCCTGTCCGGCTGTGTGGAGAGGCGCCCCGTGCTTCTCCTCGCGTTGTCCTCCTTTTCCTCCTCCTGCTACTTCTGCGTCCTATATTGTCTTCTTGCTCATCTTTAACTTTATTCACCCCTGTCCTCTCTTTCTTCTCTCCTTCCTTTTCTTGCTATTTATACTTTCCCATCCTATTTTTTTTTTCCGTTCTTCTCTTCATGCACTTCTGTCCTCATTCACTTACTCCTCCTCTTTCTCTCCATCTTATCTTCTTCCTCGTTCTCCTCTTCATTTACTCCTGTTCTCTTTCTCCTACTCCTATCCTTCGTCCTCCATGCTGTTACTCTTACTCCCCACCTTATCTACTTTCTTATTCTCCTCTTTATTCACTCCTGTCCTCTTTTTTTCCCTCTCCTCCTCCTTCTTCTCCTCCTCCTCTTGGTTCGTCCTTTTCTCACCATCCGTCATTTCCTCCTTTCGTGTGTTACTCTGAGTTTCCTTTTCTTCCTCATCGAGACCTTCTTTTGTTTTTCTTTTGCATCTAAATCCTTGAGTAAGCCTTGTGTGAGAGAGAGAGAGAGAGAGAGAGAGAGAGAGAGAGAGAGAGAGAGAGAGAGAGAGAGAGAGAGAGAGAGAATGAGGGTGGAGGTGGGGGGCGTCCTGTCTGAAGGGACTTATTAATAACCTGTCCTCATACACCTGGTTCAGCGTGTCTGTGTCCCCTTTGTGCCTTGGAGGGGGCGCGGAGCCAATACTCATTCCTTCCTGCCTTCCCCACTGTGCTCCTGTCGCTACCTCCTGTCCACTATTATTGTTCTTATTATGTCTTATTTAGTCCTTCTCATGTCTGTGGTCAAGGAAATACCTATAGCTATACCTTAATCTTTCTCTCGCCCATACTTCTTGATCTTGTACTTGAATCATGCTCTCTCGCTCGCTTGCTGGCTCCTCAACCCCAGAAACGTAACTGCTATGAGTTTTTCTTTTTAGTGTATTAAAGTTTGGATGCCCGTGGTTCCGTCTCCGTTAAGTGAGGCTTTAAAGTAACCTAAGCTAAATTGTACTTAGCTCTATGAAACTTTGAGTAACGTAGAAGAGGAAGAGGAGGAGGAGGAGGAGGAGGAGGAGGAGAAGGAGGAGGAGGAGGAGAAGGACGACGGTGGACGAATAAGAGGAAGGGGAGAAGAGAGGGCGGGGTAACGTGCATGGTCATTTAGCGTTCATTGTAGTGGTGGACGTGATGTTATCGGAACACACCGAATAAAAAACACCCAAACGATGCCTGCACGTGCACCTCCTCCACTGACTGGCGAGAAGGAAGGAAGGCAGGAAAGAAGTAAGGAAGGCAAACGCATCAGGACCACAGAAAACGCTCTCACTGACCACCACCACCACCATCACCACTACACACACATCCAGTAACAGAAGGGAAAAAGCAGCGTAAATACAAACCTCTAACCATGTACGTACACAAATCTATCACGTGTATTCAAAGTCCCAAGTACAAATAAACACGCGGACAAAAAGTTGGGCGGCGCAGGGACGATGCAAGGAACAACTGTGCAAAGATCGGTAATGTTTGCTGATCCTTTACTTAATACTACTGGTGCTGGCTGGCTGGCTGGCTGGGAGGGAGGGAGGAGGAGGAGGAAAGTGCAGGTGCAGGAGCGCAGACAGAAGTGGTGGCATGAGTGGAAAACAAGACGAGTGCACAGAGAGGAAAGAAGGACTGACAGGAGATGAGACGAGAGATGAGGTGAGATGAGTGAGGAAGACAGTGATGAGAGGAGTGAAGAGAGGACAGACTACATAGGAGGGGGAGGGAGAACAGGAAGACATGATTGAGGGAGTGAGGGACGGTGGGAGGGGAGATGGTATCGAGGTTATTGTGAGGAGATTAATGCCAGCTCGACAGCTCACGCATAATTAGCCTTCAAAGGTCATAATACGAGTACACGAATACTCATACAGCCGTGACGCACAGGGCAGGGGTGCGTGGTCATGGTAGTGGTGGTAGTGGTGGTGGTAGTGGTAGTGGCTGATGGTGGCGGCGGCTCTGGTGGTGGTGGTGGAGTGTGTGTGTGTGTGTGTGTGTGTGTGTGTGTGTGTGTGTGTGTGTGGGGGGGGGGGATGGGGGGGATGGAGGGGGAGACAGTGGTATTTTGAGACGGTGTGTTGTGATGGAATGCAGTGTTCCACAAGTAGACAGTGAGGTTTTTGTGCGTAGGTTATAATTTCATGAACTTTACTGTCTGAAACTTTGACTTCTCTTTTACTTTCTGAATTTGAGAAAAGACAAAAAGAAAAACAAAAAGAAAAGTCAATATGGTATTGTGCGCCACGAAACGACAAGTGAAAATTAATGAAGAGAAGGGCAGAAAGGGCAGTTCGTTCTTTTTGCTTATTATCTAACTGGGTCTGAAGGGAAGGTATTTAAATGCCACTCAAGTTAACCACGACCATGGCAGATAATGTGCCTCATTTTTTTTTTCTTTTATGGGAATAGGATAAATGCAAGTCTCTCTCTCTCTCTCTCTCTCTCTCTCTCTCTCTCTCTCTCTCTCTCTCTCTCTCTCTCTCTCTCTTTCCCCAATTATGAAACACTACCTCGCTGCAGCAACACACACACACAAGTGATCACCTTACATTGCCCTGACCACTAAACAACTACCTGTTTTTCTCTACAGCACATTTTTCTCCCAGTCCTTCACCGCCACTGAGCAACGCCTACATCCTACGCTCCCTTCTTCCTAAACACAGCTAATCTTGTATTCTTCTTTGATTGTTCATTAATTTCCTTTCCCCTTTGCTCTCGTTTACGGTTTTGACAATATATCCGGTAGATTTTTGCCTCTTGTTTTCGTTACTGTTCAAGAGACAAAATAAAAGTTGTCTACATTTTTTTTGTTATTGTTTATCTGTCGCTCTTCCTTTTCTTCCGTGTTTTCTTTCTCCTAGAACTTTTCCTGCTCTTTCCTGCATATCTATCCTTACCCTCTCTGTATCCTACACTCACTCATCATCTCGGTACTGTAATATGAATCTGGTATCGCTTTTCTCTTTCATACCCATATCTCTCTATATTACCACCACTACTGCGAAATTCCCTCCATCCTCCACCTCCCTCACCTCTGTCTACCGCACTCTCACCGCCTCAGTACCAAATCCTGTATCACTTTTCTCATACGCAGCTACGTTTATTTATATCACCACCACTAACTTCCTTCCATCCTCCACCCTCATCTTCTCTGTCTACCACATTATCTCATTGCCTTAGTACTGAATCCTATATTACACCGCTATCACCACCACCACCACCACCAACTCTCTCTCTCTCCACCAACCACACGTCTCCTCCTGTACCTACACCCCTCCAACCAGCACAGGAAGTCCGACTCACGCTCACCTTACCAAATCCTCTCTTTCCTCTGCGGCGGGGCGGCGGCTGAGCTCAGGTAGTAGTAGTACATTAATCCCACCTGGGCGGCTGGGATTTGCCAGTAAAATCACCCGTATCAGTTACAGGCAGTCACGGCGCATCCCTCTCATAACCTGTTAAACCTGCTCCGGGCCCGTCATCATTCTGCCTCATTACGGCTGTGTTCTGCCTCGTTAACATCGACTATACCACCGCTCGCCTGCCTGTCCCTCCCTCCTCCGCCCCGCTGCAGGAAAAATTACGGCCCGCGGATGTCCTGCCGATGTGTATCTCGTCGCCGCCGCCATACAGTTCGAGACGGATGGATGGACGGAGTGAGAGGCCAGGGACGTGATGGTGGTGGTGGTAAGGGTGGTGCTCAGTGCGTGGTTAAGGCGGCAGAAAATGTGAAGGGTGGTCTGCACCTGCTACTGCCGTGAGTGTGTGTGTGTGTGTGTGTGTGTGTCTAAACTGTTGTACTTAGCTCATTCAGTAGTACGCACAGCTCCCAAACTTCATGAAATCACCAATCCTTAGGCATAGTACAGTAAACAGGTAAGGTAGTACAAATATATAGAAATGAGTAAGTACATGATTTTGAGCTACTTGTATAATTACGAAAAAAAATCAAAACAAATAATATTCCTTTAATGACACCTAAAATAAACTGATGCTGTGATACTGAATTGGTCAGTAAGTGAGTATCATCATAACAAAACAACCACTTTAGCCTGGGGTTCTCTGATTCACTTTTGGAGATGGTGTCCAGGTTAGCCAATAAAAGGTTTGTTCCCTTGATGACTGAACAACAGGAGGCTCACTGGTTGACACTCCGAGTAGGTTCATTGGTTGGCACTCAAAATATTTATGATTCTTTTATGTTAAAAAAATCGCAAATACTTGTAGATGTAATGGTTAGAGGTGATGACACTGGTGAATGGAGGTAATAGTGCTGGTGATGGTGACTGGTTACAGGTGATGACACTGGTGAATGGAGGTAATAGTGCTGGTGATGGTGACTGGTTACAGGTGATGATAGTGTTGGTGACAGGTTGGAGGTGATGACACTGGCGAATGGAGGTGATGATGATGATGGTGATGGTGACAGGTTAGATGTGATGACACTGGTAAATGGAAATGATGGTGATGGTGATGGTGACAGGTTAAAGATGATGACACTGGTGAATGGAGGTGATGATGATGATGGTGGTGGTGGTGACGGGTTAGAGGTGAATAAAAGTGATGATGATGATGGTGATAGGTTAATATGGTAATGACTGACATTGGTGATTATGGATAATGGTGATGGGTGAGGAACAATGACAGTGATAGCGACGCAATGGTAGCGATCAGCGGAGACGGGTGACGAAGATACATAACTGAATAAATATACACAGACACTTACCAAAATGTTATCTGAAATATCTCCATGATGGGTGTGAAAATTATACGTTCCTGCCTAGTAGTCTCGGAATGGTTGGTATGCCTGAGTGTGGTGAGGCACTCGAAGACAATGGCACTAGGGAAAGTTGCACAGTTACACTACACTGCACTACAGTCGAGGTCACGAGGACTGAAGGCTGCGTCATCGTATTTTGGCAATCTACCACTCTGAAACCATGCATGCTGTACTCTTTAGGGAATACTGGTCACTTTCGATAATACATACAGACAACATTTAAAGTTTTATTACTCGAAACTTAGAATTGACTATATGTACCGGTATTCACCACTGCTGCCTGAATTATTAACAGTGATTAGTATACCTAAAGCGTCCCGCAGGCACGGATTCGGATGCAGTATTGACGGAGAGCTGCTAGACTACGATGATGCAGCTTTCAATCACTGTGATCGTGACTCAATTCACTTATGCTTGAGTTATGCAGCCTTGAAACCGCCTCGCAAGAAAAGTGGTTTTGAAATAATGAATGCGTCCATCTCAGAATGCATGTCACAACTCTTGATGAATTTTTTGGTAACACTGTACTCCAATTACTGAAGCTTTGTATGGAAAAAGGAGGATATCAAAACAACAAGAACCTAAAAGTCACAACAAGGAAACATTAAAACGCGTTCATAAGTTGTCAGTTGATTGGCGGTGATGTAGTAAGAAAGAAAAAAAGAAGGACAGATAGATAGAGATAAATAGATAGACAGACACAACCACCCACCCACACACACACACAAACAAACACAGGCAGACAAACATATAGCAAGCATTCACCATTCCTTCCCTCCTTCCCTCTCTTCCTGCCTTCCATCTCTATCCCAGCAGCAGTCCCCAAACATCCAGCACATACTCTCGCCTCTGCCTCCCTCGACCCACGGCGCACAATCCCCCGCCTCCCTCACCGGGGGATTACAATGGAACAAAGCGTCCAGCCAGAGATTATGGTGAATATTGTTGGATTATACCGCCAGCGAGGGATGGAGGGAAGGGGGCAGCCATATGGTGAGGGAAGGCAGGTCAAGTTATTATCTCTGTCTGTCCATCCCTCTGTCCCCTCTTCCATCCCTTTTTTCCTTTCTGTCTCTCATAGTATCACAACCTCGTAATATCTTTCTTTTCTCTTCTCTGTTCATTCTGTTGTTTTCTTTTTTCTTTTCTTTACAATATTTTTTCTTTTCTTTTGATTATTTCACCGTTTTTCTCTCTCTTTATTCTTTTTTGTTTCTGTTTTCCTTCATTGTTCCTGCTTCGTTTCTTTTAGCCTTTACTATCACTTATTTCAGATGAGAGAGTATAGCTTATGACAAACAGTTTTTCGTTAAGACCAACAACTTACAGCGGTGTGTCCTTCCTTTGTGTTCATTTGGCGTTGCTTTGTTTTCTTCCTTATTTTACCTGTCTTTGTTCTCTCTCTCTCTCTCTCTCTCTCTCTCTCTCTCTCTCTCTCTCTCTCTTCATCCCCTACGTCCAAAGGTTCACACGGTCTGGCTCATCCCAAACAAACCCCTCCAAAATTCCCTCCGGCAAGCAGTTAATTACTAGTGTAGGTAATGAGGGAGGGAGGGAGGGAGGGAGGGAGGGAGAAAGGGTGAGGGGGGAAGAGGGAGGGGAATGGAGTGATGGTTATAGTAGTGAGGGGAGTCAGGATGAGGCCGGAAGTGTCTTGTTGAGAGAGAGAGAGAGAGAGAGAGAGAGAGAGAGAGAGAGAGAGAGAGAGAGAGAGAGAGAGAGAGAGAGAGAGAGAGAGAATGGTGTAAATCCCTCTGAAATTGATAAAAGAATGACAACACACACACACACACACACACACACACACACACACACACACACACACACGAAACACCATCATCATCATCATCATCATCCTAGACAAACACTTCGGAAGAGGACTTAACTCGATGAATATAACTACCTTCCCTCATCAGTATATAAACATAATGCTCCCTTGTTATAGTGACAATACAATTACTCAGTGTTCTCCCGTCGCGCTGTGCTGTCCGTCTTGATGCTGAATAATGCGCATGGCGAGGCAGTGACCCGTGGAAGTAACGAGGGATGTGGTCAGGTGACACGATGCTTGGGTGACAGGAGGGGAGAATGTGGTCTGGTGGGATGTAGTGTGGTTCGGCGTGGCTTGGCGTGGGCGTGCGTGGTGCGGCAGCGGAGTGCAGGGTGGGTGAGGGAGTCAGGAAGTGAGGGGGTGCAGGAGGGAGTGAGGCAGGGAAGTAAATAGGGGTGGAGTGCGGGCCTTTCGCGACACGTGCTGGGTCGCGTGGCAGCCAGGTGAGGATGTGCCACGGCCAGCCACGCGATTAACAGGTAAAGGTCGACCACATTAAACAGTATACGAGGCTGTACCGGACGGGAATTACCCAGGCGGCCGTTACGAGGACGAAAATATGTACTAAATGTTGTATAAGTGCTCCTGACTAACTTCCCACGATGGAGGTCCGTGTTGATGGTGGTGGTGATGGGAGGGGAGGCGGGAAGGGCAGGCTGGCTCTTGTTATGGGGTATCGATCCCCGTCACGCCTGTGGTGCCTCGGCGTGGTGACCGAGGCGCCGCACAGCTTTTTTGGTTCCTCTGATTAGTGATACGAAAGGGTTAATATACGAGTAAAGCCTATTTTTGAAAAATACTATCAACACTTTCATTGCTGAATATTTTTCTCTCATAATACCTATAATTACAAGGTAGTAATCAGGTTGTTAGTGTCGAGTCAATAAGAAGCTTTAATAATACATTAGATACGTTTATGGAATGGGGTAATAAAAAATTAAAGGAGAGAGAGAGAGAGAGAGAGAGAGAGAGAGAGAGAGAGAGAGAGAGAGAGAGAGAGAGAGAGAGAGAGAGAGAGAGAGAGAGAGAGAGAGCGGCCTAGTAGGTATGCTTTGTAAGGGGACTGCCACGTGTAGGCCTCATGGCTCCTTGCAGCTTCTCATATTTTTCTGGTTTTATGCTCTTAACTTTTTAGACACCTGTGTAATATATTATTTTTTTTATTCTGAAGCCTACAAGCTACAAATATTAAGTTACTATTTTTTCAATGTCTATGCAATGTATGTTTATTTATTTATTTATTTATTTACTTTTTTTGGATCACCTGAAGATCCGCCACCCCACAGGGATCACCTGAAGATCCGCCACCCCAGATTGTCTCACCTGAAGATCCGCCACCCCAGACTCTCTCACTTGGTTAGGTTAGGTTAGGTTAGGTTAGCCTAACCTAACCTAACCTAACCTAACCTAACCTAACCTAACAACATGAACGCATTAAAAACTGACTGGATATAAAAAATGCAGAAAAAAGTTTACTTCATTAAAAGTATGGGATCACCTGAAGATCCGCACCCCAGATTGTCTCACCTGAAGATCTGCCACCCCGAGTGCGGCTGGGGTGGCGGATCTTCAGGTGATCCCTTTTTTTTTTTTTATAAATGACAAGGAATGATCACAGCAGCAAAGGGTTCAATTCAGGAACAATGACATTATTCTGATTTCCGGGGAGTAATTTTCATCGTGTTAGGAATGTACCCAAGATTATTTGTCGTCGAATTTTCAAGCCTGAAGGTGATAAATGATCTAGAAAGGCTTTTCTTCTTATCCTTCTCGTCGATAAGCGTGGGCCGCGACATAGCTTGCCTTGATATCAATACTTTGTTTACTGCTACAGAGACACGCGATAAGGATTCGAACATAAATAATCAGAAAAAAATCTCATAACAAAAAGATGCAAACGGATATATATACGAGTATATATATATATATATATATATATATATATATATATATATATATATATATATATATATATATATATATATATATATATATATATATATATATTTTCATCAGGACTCCTTCATTGAGGAAAACATAGAAGTAATAAAAAAAATAAAGGAGCGAGAGAGAGAGACAGAGAGAGAGAGAGAGAGAGAGAGAGAGAGAGAGAGAGAGAGAGAGAGAGAGAGAGAGAGAGAGAGAGAGAGAGAGAAGGGGCACTTCCTTGTTTTCAGGATATATTTTTTATGTACCGCATTGGATCAAAATACAAATGAAAATTTTCCGTAATGCAGCAATATTCGCCACGCAGTACACTCCAGGACTGCCACGGACAAAATGAAGTGTTTCATTAACTTTTACTTTATTGATCTTATTATAAAACTCTGGTTTCATGAGCAACAAACTGAAAAGTGCACATATGCTGAAAGAATTTGTAAAAATAACCTTGTAATTCTGGCTGAAATATTAATGGAGGTGTGACATTTCAACAATAATAGAAATAAGAAAAAACTAAAATACATAGAACACTTACACACAAGAAAAATGTCTTCCATTTCGGTGAATGTAACTTTCGGTTGTCTTTGAGGAACTAATACTTGGCAGTTTCTAAACTTTGGAGATCTTGTAATATTTCTTATTATTTCATGGAACTTCTTTCTAAGATGCAAAGTATTGGACATTTTTTTATGACAGCATGAAATCTGAATTAAATAATACAGAATTTCAATAATAATAATAATAATAATAATAAAAAAAATAAATAAATATATATAAAAAAATAATAATAATAATAATAATTATTATTATTATTATTATTATTGGGGGTGGAGATGAAAAGACATAGGTGTTTTGGGGCGAGTTTATTCTCGAGTAGTTCCCCTGAGGAAGCTACAAGCGAAACTTGTCAGGAATAAACTCGTCCCATAACACCTGTGTCTCTCTTCACCTCCACCTCCAACTTGACAAACTGTTGCAACATTATTATTATTATTATTATTATTATTATTATTATTATTATTATTATTATTATTATCATCATCATCACCACCAGTATCTTCATCATCATGAGCACCATCATCATTATTACCGCATTATCATTATCATAACATAATTGCCCCATATCACACCACAATCCAAACAACTCCCCCTGTCAATAATGCAAACAGCAATTAGAGTGAGGCAAAAGCAGAGGCGGCATCCCAGCAACACACACACACACACACACACACACACACACATATCCCGCCCAGCACCCTGCAGGTCCCAGCGAGGGTGCGGCGACAGAAGGCAAGACGTTCCTGTTATGCACCACGTGTGTGAGGCCCCGCTGAGTGGCTGACGGCCGCCCCTCCCACACACAAGTGGGCGGGGCTTAGGTCGCGGCTCCCCTCCACCTCCCCACCACCACCATCACCACTACTCGCCTGTACAGCCACTGCCGCCACCACCACCACCATGATGATTACTACTTTCTGTACTGTCTTTATTCTATGGCATCTTCACCATACTACTATTTATACCCTCTCATTCCATCACTGTCGCCACTATTACTACTACCACCACCATCACCACACACCATTATCCTCTTCTATCATTATTAACACCGCCATCATCACCATTACTCACCCCTGACCTCTTCCTCCACCACCGTCATCACTATTGCCATTACCACCACTACGCTCTCCTTTCACCATCACCACCATTTTTTTTTTCTTTTGATGCAGGAAGGCTACCGGCTGAGGGTAACAAAATTATAAGATAGAAAATAAAGGCCCATTGAGGTGCCGGTACCCAGAGTCACAAGCGGCCGTCAAAAATTAAAGGATAAGTCTCTTGAAACATCCGTCTAGAAAGAGTTCAAGTTATAGGAAGGAGGAAATACAGAAGCAGGCAGGGAGTTCCATCACAACCATAACAGCAGTAACAACACCACTAAGAGCAGTAGCAACGCAAGTACTTACACCCCCCCCCCACCCCCGCCTGCCTACCACTGCTGCACCATCGTCATTACCGTCACTGCTTTACGACCATCACCGTATATCACTACCACTGAAACCTAACCATTGCTACCACTACTACTGTTACTACTTCAACGACCATTACATCGCATTGCTTTATCACAGTACTACCACCAGCACCAACATTACTAACGCCACAACCATCATCATCACCATCACTACCACAGCAACCAATGCTTCATAACACCTTTCCAGAAATTAATATTTCTTTTCTTTTCTTCTCCGATAGCTGTTACTCCCTGATACACACAGTTAACGATAGGGTTGATGGTGGTGGTGGTGGTGGTGTGTGTGTGTGTGTGTGTATGTGTGTGTGTGTGTGTGTGTGTGTGTGTGTGTGTGTGTGTGTGTGTGTCAACCAAAGAGTGACGAGGAGTGCAAAGGACTGACACGCAAGGAGGCAGGCAGAGAGTGCTATGAGACGTAACAAAACACCGCATATACGTTATTGAGATAACAGGACGTTGAAACATTAAAACAAACTATAGAAAGAGAGCGACCCGGTATAATCTGAAGCAACACTCGATATTCATATACACACATTCACCACGACGTCAGCAGCCATGGACCTCCACTCCTCTCTGCCTCGCGTAGCTCATACCACCAACTGTACTGCTATCATTCTTTCAATTGTCAGCTTCACCAAACCATCCATATATTTCTCCCTTGGCCTTCCTCTTCCTCTCTTCTATCATCTCCGTCAGAGCTAAAATTTCTATCTTTTCTTCTCATAACGTGGCTGACGAACTAAACTCCACCATTAGCAAACACAAATGAGTGAGCGATGTAAAATATGCACCATGATAACAAAAACAGTTAAACCGCAGGACGTAAATGAACTTGAGACCGACTAGAGAGCAAAAGCACCGGCAACAGCATAAACAGTGACAGGGAGGTGGGAACACACAAACACTCACCCACGTAACATGAGTCACCACCACCGAGGGTTGTGAAAGAGTTTCCATTCATGGGTTAGTCCAAGGCCGAAATTTCAATGCTACTTCAGAAGTTATCATGGAGAGACTAATGCCGTGTGTGTGTGTGTGTGTGTGTGTGTGTGTGTGTGTGTGTGTGTGTGTGTGTGTGTGTGTGTGTGTGTGCGTGCGTGTGTGTGTGTGTAAAGGTATACTCATGAAACAATGACATATTGTATTCACTTTCTTTTTATTTATAGTTTTCTCTCAATCTGAAATACTTTAATCTGTTGAGAATCTATTATTTGTCAGGTTTTGTAACGAAAATGCCAAAAGATCAGAATACTTATGACTGGAGGAAGACGCAAAACACAGTGGAATTGAGTATGTGTAATTCCACTTCTGACTAAGACAGTATACCTGATGCAAGTGCGCGAATTTGTGAGTTTTCGTACATACACATCCACACAACCTCCTATGAATGGCAGGAGTAAGTGAAAATACAAAAGTGGGTCTTAAGCTGAACGTGGAATTTTTGGCTGTGCAATGATTACGTCACGCTGAAAGTGGCGCAGTGCGATGTGGCCACGGGAAGGGCGTGAGGGCGCTCTCCGACGACTGTAAGGAGGGAGAGAGTGAGAGAGGGAGGGAGGGAGATAGGGAGAGCAGTACTACCAGGGGCGGGCTGTCGCTACCTGGCCACCTGACAGCCTGGCCGGGGCACCTCTGACTGATAACATCTTCCACCGCACTGAGCAGACTTGTGAGGGCTTGTCAACACCCGGAGTCTAACCGTCGACCTCGGCTTGCGATCCCTCCGCAACCCTCAGAAATCCACCGCTTCCTGCTCCATTGCCTCCTCTACAAATGAGCGTGTGGATGCCAAAGTGTGCCTAGTGCTTTGAGCTGCAGGATGGAAGGCGTGGCGCGGGTGCTGAGTCACGCGGGTGAGCGGCTGGCGGAGGTCGTGGACGCGAGGGTGTCGGGACGCGGGGCTCTCCACGGCACAAAGGCTTGGTCGGACTCCTCGTGGGGGCCGGGCCTTCAATGGACTCGAGCAGCTTTTGTGCCGCTAAACTCCCTTTTGTCGCGACCTGACATATTTAGACTTGGGAAACTTTGCCTTCCCAGCCAGGCCCGGGCGTTATTCAGGCCAAATGAAGGGAATACTAATAGCTGACAAATTGGCTGGGCGAGCTGGGCTGCCATTGTCGTTTTGGTGCGGACCGGCGACCCCGGCTTTATCCTCAGCCAGATTTGAGAGAGTCAGGCCGGCTCAAGACGGGCAGGGGGAGGCGCAAGTATTCATGGGAATTATGAAGTCCTGAGACCAAACAGATGAACTATTTCCACCGCGCCGCTCAGGGACTATTTTCTCAAACATGATGGAGAGAGAGGGATAGAAGGCACTGCCGCGTGTACTTAGGAATGTGTTAGCTGTGTGTGTGTGTGTGTGTGTGTGTGTGTGTGTGTGTGTGTGTGTGTGTGTGTGTGTGTGTGTATTTGACTGACTACGTTTTTTTTTCCATTTGCGCATTTCTGTCTGTCTGTCTGCGTGTTACCCCCACCCCCCAGTCCCCCACCTCTATTTCCCAAACCCAGGCTGCAATAAGGAGAATGCGACGAGTCTCATCCATATTCTCCTTTCTATCTTCATTTCCAATCTATATTCACAGTCGTCTCCCACACTTCCCTATCACAACAAAAAAAGCAGCGTGGCCTGTAGAGGAGACCCGCACGTTCCCTTCAGTAGCCCGGGAGCTCAACAGGCTGGAGGGGGCGCGGCCGGCACAAAGCATCCCCTCACATCCCGCCGGGTTATCGCTCACTTCGAAATCTGCGAGGGTGACGCAGCGACGATGAGCACTTTGACTCGGCGCCCTTTGAGTCCACGCCGGAGAGAGAGCAGCGGGGTAGCGGGGGGCCTCGGCGAGCACCCAGCACCATAGAGTTAATACGGGCCCTTTCTCCTTCCATGCCCAGCACTGTGTGGGGCGCCGGGCACTTGAACGCTGCCAGCACAAAGCCATTATTATTATGATTATTACCTGCCATCCACTCAGAAGCCTACGTCAGCACTCTACTTCACCGCCGCGATCACTATTATGAGCAAGAGCACCATTCCTACTCGCTGAGATTGTTAAGCTTCACTGTATCGTCTGTGAGTCACCGCCGCCTCATGTATAAGCATTAATACTCATTGTCATTCCTACTCTTTACTGTTACTGGGGTTCATTAGCTTATCTAGAAATGAACACCACATTTCGCATCGTCATTACCATTATCACCATCGTCGTCACCACCTCTCTACATCAGCTTATATCTATGAAAATATTTGATCATGAGAAGCCATCAATTATAATACGAATAGTGTCCCATGCACCTAATTTCAATATCTAGCACTAATCACGAGCCACTCAGTAGCTATTCAGTCACTACTGCTCACCATGTACCGTCACCACGCTTACGATTTTCCAATCCTACGTCCACTCTGTTAGTAAGCAGTCATCATCACGACAGCCACCATCATCACTAACGAAAACCGCCTATCATTATTACAGTAAACTGCTCGGCTAAGAAAAATCACCACAACTATCCATCCCTCACCACCAACCAAACACTCCGCCATCACCACTGCACCTTTATTTGAAATCACCACTACAGAATTGTCTTCACATCACACTATCTTGACTACACAAACCCCACCTTCTGTCTCTTATCAGAAACAAACATTTTTCAACACTGCAATCATCACGAATTTACAAACTGGAAATCTACACGACCACCACAACCACGATCACCACTACTAAAAAAAAAAAAAAAAAAAAACACTTCTGAATACGTTAGCTCTTCTTTCTTCCCTCACACTTCAGTCTTTCTAGTTGGCCTCATAAAGTCTAGTTTAATTTTTTCTCTTTTCATCAAATAGAGCTTGAGCGTGGTTATGGTACCGAAAATCTTGTTAGCTTTAATATGCAGGACACGGCATGATTACTACTTGCTGTTCATATATTTGCTTCCCTAAACTGTATGTTCTGTTTTGATGGGGGTGTCTTGTTCGTTTTTTTTTTTTTTTCCGCCAGAAAACGTCAGTTAAGAAGTAATGACTGACTGACAGATTTAAAGTGCAGAAACAACGAGATCAAATGGCGCCGCGAACTCAGATTAATCCTTCCCTCAGTGACATCAAGAACTCTTGAGTCTTTCTTATTTCAACGGCCGCCAAACTTTCATTTGTGCACTATACGAATGTGGTACTTGCGTCGCGGCGTCAGTCGGATCCCAGAACCCTTTCAATCACAAGATGCCTTGAAAATAACATAGTCTCTTACTTATCCCTTTTACTGCGATACGAAACAATTAACAGCAGAAGTAATACATAAAATATTTATAAGGATTTACAGTAAAGAATGGGAATAAAAATAATAGATTTTGCAATTTCTACCCAGTTTGAAGATTGGAGATGGCTATAGCACAAGTAACGTCTCAGAGTGATTAGTAATTAAGGAAAGATGTACCAAATAGCAGTCAAAGGGTTAAGACCACAAGTAAACATTTTTGAGAGAAGTCATCACCAGGCCATCACGCATCCATGAATGATTGGCAGATCGAAGTTACAACAAAATAAATAGTTAAAAACGACACAGGTCTTTAATGCCTAATGCAAAAGTACCCCGAAGCATAAAAAAAAACAAAAAAACAATCAGAATTAATTGATCAGTAACATGAAAATTCTATAACTCGTCTTAAAAAAAAAAAAAAAAAAAAAATCAGGTCATAAACATACGTACATTTTCCCTGCAATGCGCAAGGAAAACGGACATACATAGCCAATAGTACAATACCACATCATACACGTCAGGGAGAGGCAATGGAATCCACACACCCTGAACCCTGTCCTGGGGTGCACCATGCGAGCCTACACACACACACACACACACACACACACACACACACCAGTCAGCCATCACGTCACGATACACGGTACACAGATGATCAAATGAACACCTGAGTCAATAATGAGCAACGGAGGAAGGAGAAAAAGTAAAAAAAAAAAAAATCTCTACTGGATTTCAAACTTCAATGTGGCCAGGTGTGTTGTGTGTCGGAAGAAGGAGGGACGGAGGGAGGTACTGGTATAAGAGGAGGAGAGGGAGGAGGAGGAGGAGGAGGAAGAGGAGGAGGAGGAGAAAGGGGTGAAGGGAAGGGGGAAGGGAGTGCACGTGTAAAGGTGAAGGGTCTGGGATGGTTCAGGTTTGAGGGAGGGAAATGAGATGGAGGGAAGGGGAGGGAGGGAGGGAGGGAGGGAGGGCAGCAGAAGCATCGTATCGAAAATTAAATAGTGCAGGAGTGACTGAGAGATTGGTGTGTGTGTGTGTGTGTGTGTGTGTGTGTGTGTGTGTGTGTGTGTGTGTGTGTGTGTGTGTGTGTGTGTGTGTGTGTGTGTGTGTGTGTGTGTGTGTGTGTGTGTGTGTGTGTGTGTGTGTGTGTGTGTGTGTGTGTGTGTCTGTCTGTCTGTCTGTCTGTCTGTCTGTCTGTCTGTCTCTCTGTCTCTCTGTCTGTCTGTCTGTCTGTCTCTCTGTCTGTCTGTCTGTCTGTGAAGAGCAACAATACGAACAGACAAAAGATAGCCGACAAAGAATAAAAAAAAAAAAAAAAAAAAACCAAGGTAGTGTAAGTGGCAGTGAGTGGCGGAGGCGGAAGGTGAAGGTGGGGAGGACAGAGAGCAGTGGACGTGGGGCGGTGAGTGCAACAAGTGAGGCGTGAGGAGTGATGGACCCGAGGCGAAGGTATGCTGGCAGACACACAGCATCCGGCTCACAACGTCAGCCAACCATCAGCCTATCAGCGCCCTTCATTCAGTCTGAGAATACAATTACGCAAATCAAACATTCACTTTAATTCGTCAGATTCACAACTATTATTATTATACTCCTTTACAACCTCCACATGAAATGGTAACTGGAATAACGAATTTAAAGAAAAAAACCTGGAATCTGTTTGAGGAACTGATTTTATTCGTATAAAATTATCTAAAAAAAAAAAAAAAGCAGCAAATGCACGAACTAAATAAAAAAAAAAAGACTGCAATGTTATGTCTGTCTGTCTGTCTGTCTGTTCCTTTGTCTGTATGTCTGTCTGTATATGTATTTGGTCTCTGTCTGTTCCATATCATTCGTCTCTACATCTCTTTCCACGGCGAGCAGAAAGATCTAAAAATATACATATATGAAAAAAAATGATGAATACTTTCCTGAATGACAAATAAATTAAGTTACCTGTCTAGAAAAGAAATAACACGAGTGAATATTCAGAGTGAGTCTGGCAAGGGTGACTCCCATCTGACTCATGAAGGAAAGCTCTGACTTGAAGAAAACAGGATGAATCTGAGTCATGTGAGGGGCGTGAGTCTGTGAGTCGAGGAGAGCTGAGTCAAGGAGCGGCGGGAAGCACAAGGCAGACGGCCGGGCGAATTGAGGCTATTCAAGGAGGAGGAGGAGGAGGCGGAGGAGGAGGAGGAGGAGGAGGAGGAGGAGGAGGAGGAGGAGGAGGAAGAGGAGGAGAAAGAGAGGGCGAGGCACGGCTGATGGATGGGATGAATACAACAGGAAACAAGTGTGCGCGTATACCAGACAGAGGAGGAGGAGGAGGAGGAGGAGGAGGAGGAGGAAGTAAGAGAGAAAGACATGGTGGTGGTGGCAGTGGCAGGGGTGGGATTTGGTATGAATAAATGAGGAGAGAGGAGGAAAGAAGTCGATGAAAGATGGAGGAGAATGAAAAGAACCTGAGGAAAAATGAGAGAACCAATGGAGACCACAATGGTGAGTCACTGGGACGGACGCGATGAGGCAAGCCAGGCGGAAGGACAGGTTCAGGCGGTGGGGGGGGGAGGAGGGGGGCGGCGATCACTACTATCATCACTACCACTGTCACTATCATTACCTTTTATAGCTGGAAAATGGTGGTGATGATTATGATGATTAACGCAGCTGAGGAGGATGAAGAGGAGAATAAGTAGTGACAATAGTAGCAGTAATAGTAGTAGGAGTGACATTAGTATAAAGAGGTGAGATAGGTAAGAGAGAAGGAAAACTAGTAGTGGTAGTAGTATTAGTGTTAGTGCTAGTAATAGGAGGTGGAGAAAGAGGGAGGGTTGGGTAAGAGGAGAGGGAGGAAGAGAAAAGGTAGTCCTGTAGTAGTAGTAGTAGTGGCTGCAGTAGTAGTAGTAGTAGTAGTAGTAGTAAAAGTAGTAGCAGTAGTAGTAGAAGAAATAGGAGGAGGAGGAGGAGGAGGTGGCGGGTAGGCAGGGGGCGTGAGGGAGTGAGTGTGCCCAGCTCAGCGAGAATAACTCAATGTTCACACGTCCGTGGCCAGCTTTGGGTCGCCTGTCAATCATGAGGTGCAATCAAAGGCCCCCACTTTGTCTGACCTCAATGGCGCCAGCGTGACAGAAAGCCGGCAAATAAAGCGATTAACCCCGGCCATAAAGATATCAACCGTGCGTCTGATCAGCCACGGGGACGGGCCGCTCATTGAGGGTAACCGCACCATTAAATCAACCCCCCATTTATTGGATTTCCATTAAGAGGCGGAGCAGGGAGAGCGGCGAGAGGGAGCCGCCTGTCATAATCGCTGACGGACGGACTGGAGTGCGGGGGACATGGTGAGGCAGGAAGGAAGGGAGGGAGGGACTGAACGAGCTCTAGAGATGGCTGTCTGTCCTGGCTGGCACTGCTGCTGAGGTGAAGGGTGGATAAGAGGCACTACAGGGGGTTGCATAAACTTACTTACTACTAATTATATTTACTATATACTTACTTACTAATTACAAATGTGGTGAACTGTTAGCTAACAATATGATAAGAATGTGACAAGTCTGTGGCTTGCCTGTGCTAAGTCAAAGTGTGAGTGTTGGAGAGCACGTCAGGGATGCTGCAAGATCTATTTGCATATATATATATATATATATATATATATATATATATATATATATATATATATATATATATATATATATATATATATATATATATATATATATATATATATATATATATATATATATATATATATATATATATATATATATATATATATATATATATATATATATATATATATATATATATATATATATATATATATATATATATATATATTATCCATATCGATGGATGTATATAATATTCCTTTAAAATTTCCTGGTGACTTAGCACTAGCAACCTGATAACTGATTCTATTCCTGTCATCTGTTAATGTATTCGTAAGCAAATTTCTTATTTAACCTAACTTTATCAAGCTTGAATCCGTTACTTCTAGCCTTATCCTGATTACTCACCCTAAGGCTTTCGTGTATATCACTTTTGTTATATCCTCTATGCTAATTAAATATCAGATCCACTCCTAATCTAAGCCTCTCTAACAAGTGTAAACCTAAGAGCTTAAACCTGCTTTCGTATATTTCGAATCCTTTGTATTTTTCTTAGCTCTCCTTCACATTAACTGTAACACATCTTTAGCTTTCCTGTCATATATGGAAACCAGAACGGCACATCACAGTCTAGATGAGGGCTGATCATCGCCAGTTGTGAGTTTGATATCACTTCGGGACTTTTACTTTTAACGCTTCTAAAGATGAATTCTGATACACGAGTACCTGCATTTCTGACCTTTGTACATTAATTTATTAATGCTTTTCTGACGGAGATCTGAGCAAACTGAAATTTCTAAATTTTGTTCATATTGACAGTGTTCACCAGTCCTGTTTCAATGTGCTTCATTTCCCTGGTCTGCTTGATACTACGGTCATGGACGTATGCAGGTAAAATACTCCTTTACTCGTTTGACAGTTTTGCTTGTTTTATTCCATAATACTTTTCCTTTCCTTTGTCCACCGGGAGCAAAATTCCTGGCATCCCTCTCATCCCTTACTTGTAGTGGAGGCTGTCACGAGTGTTTATGTGAAGTAGGGAGGGGGAGGGGGCTGAGTTACGGAATATCGCTTCCTTTTCCTGATAGAAGGAGGTTTAGGTGCCCAGTCTGCCTGGGGCCTCGTGTGGAAATACAGACAGGCATGTGTGGCTGTAGGGAACGTTAAAGTTAAATTTAAAGTGACGTGTAAATGAGTTAGGAGTTTAATTTCTAGCATTTCCTTCCGTGAACCATTAGTTGTGTTATTTTGTATAGGGAGTGATGGTAAGTCTTAATGCTGAGGAATCTGATAAGCTAACGTGAAAGATAAGGCGTAAGTGATGTGCGAGTCAATTTCGCTAACAGTAATTTTTAATAGTTCCCTCCATGAAGGACTGTTTCTTGTTTTGAACGTGGAATGTTCGTAACTTTTAAGAATAATGACGCTAAAATTGGGGTGGTGATGGTCTTGGTGGTGGTGGTGGTGGTGGTGGTGGCACTGGTATTGACTCGTACTGGCATGTTAGCGTGTGGCTTTGGTTACCCCGCAGCCTGGGTTCCTACTGTGTCTTCCTTGCCACGCCACACCATTGAAGCGAATACCTACGTGTCTATGGCTGTTCATAAATAATTCCTGCATTTTATTTCAACCGAGGAAATGAGTAATTTTCATTATCATTATTATTATAATTATAATAATAATAATAATAATAATAATAATAATAATAATAATAATAATAATAATAATAATCATTATTATTATTATTACTATTATTATTATTATTATTATTATTATTATTATTATTATCATTATTACTATTATTATTATTATTACCACCATTGCTATCATTATTATCATTATTCTTATTATTCTTATTATTATCATTATTATTATTACCATTATTATTATTATTATTATTATTATTATTATTATTATTATTATTATTATTATTATTATTATTATCGTTATCATTATTATCATCACCAGGAGTAGTAATAGTAATAGTATCATTATCACCATCGTCATTATTTTTACTAATGCTGCTGCTGTTACTACCGCTGCTGACACCACCGCCACCACCACCACCACCACCACCACCAACAACAACAACAAGAATAGTAATAATACCACCAACATCACCACCACGACCACCACCACCACCACCACCACAACTGCCACAACTACTGGTACTGCTCCGTAACAAGTTATAACACTGTACTTTTAAGGGACACTAAACTCCTGAAACGCAATGGTAATAGTAATAGTTAAAAAAAAAAAAAAAAAAAAAAAAAAAAAAAAAATATATATATATATATATATATATATATATATATATATATATATATATATATATATATATATATATATATATATATATATATATATATATATATATATATATATATATATATATATATAAGACAAGCAATTGGGAATGAAAGTCAGCTTCACAATTTCAGATCATACAAATAAATACAAATTACGTGGTATAAAAAAAAAAATCGAAAGTATCATAGAGATAATTCACACATTCAGATTGCATAATCCTCAACTGTGACTCGGTTCCACAGTCCACCACCACCACCATCACCACCACCACCACTCGTCCGTGCTAGTACTAGTCACCCCCAGCGGTATCAACAAGGGACACCACGCCTTTAATGCATGACTTGCAAATCACTGACATAGATAGATAAACAAAGCTTTAGCTACGAACCCCAAACATATACTTGTGAACGACATTCCAAGCATGGAGAATTTATGAAAAAAACAACAACAAATAATAATAAATAAATAAATAAATAAATAAATAAACTGTCTCACAATACTAAATGCAACTCCGAAACTACATGTCGAACTTCAGAATTCACCTAAACAGAATCCTAACTCTTCTCCACTCCCTCCCTAGCAGCATTCAGCCACTTCCCTCCCCATCATCAAACACGCTTATTAATGTGATCTAAACACTACAAATACACACACTACAAAAGCTTGTTCCCAAGATACAAGGAAAAGTTTTTACTTCTGATGGTATAACTTTCTGATGCAAAGGACTCTCTGAGCACTGACTATACAGGGTTTCCTTGAACAATAAATTATGCCAGCCCTGCCTAGACTCCACCGTTACCCATTATCAACATGTAATGATTTCAGAAAATACAAGGTGAAGTACCAAGTAATCACAGCATAAAGCCATAGACCAAAATCGCTAATATGGAAAACTTTCATCAAGGGGAAAAATATATATGCGTAGTCCTGCAAACACAACACACTTCGCTATATCCAACAAATTAAGTCAGGTCGTCCTTTAAAGAAAGGACCCACCACGCCCTTGCCATCAAACTGCTCTCTTTCCTCTTTTGTTCCTCAGTCAGAGAGGGAAGCACGGGCTATATCAAACTGCGAAAAACAACACGATCAAGAAAGAAAGAAAATACTATCTCGCCACTATACTTCGTCAGCGCTTAAACAACATCCCGCACTTAAGCTCAATGCAACTCTTGCTTGACTTTACATCAACAACTGTATCACAAAAACAGCACATTTATACAATACCAAGCCTCCAAACATGCTAGGACAACAGTTCCTAAATGTAGTCTTCTGAAACGGTATTCTCTCTCTCTCTCTCTCTCTCTCTCTCTCTCTCTCTCTCTCTCTCTCTCTCTCTCTCTCTCTCTCTCTCTCTCTCTCTCTCTCTCAATACATATATATATATACATATATATATATATATATATATATATATATATATATATATATATATATATATATATATATATATATATATATATATATATATATATATATATATATTTATTTATTTATTCATTTATTTACTTATTTATTTTTATGTAGGAGGGATACCGGCCAAGGGCAACAAAAATCTAAAAAAAAAAAAAAAAAGCCCACTGAGATGCCGGTCCCGAATAGGGTCCGAAGTGGTGGTCAAAAATTGAAACCTCCCTCTTGAAGGAGTTCAAGTTATAGGAAGGTGGAAATACAGAAGCAGGAAGGGAGTTCCAGAGTTTACCAGAGAAGGGGATGAAAGTTTGGGAATACTAGTTAACTATTGCATTAGAGAGGTGGGCAGAATAGGGGTGAGAGAAAGAAGAAAGTCTTGTGCAGTGAGGCCGCGGGAGGAGAGGAGGCATGCAGTTAGCAAGATCAAAAGAGCAGTTACCATGAAAATAGCGGTAGAAGATAGCAAGAGATGCAACATTCCGGCGATGCCAAAGAGGCTGAAGACAGTCAGTTAGAGGAAAGGAGTTGATGAGCCGAAAATCTTTTGATTACACCATACCTAAAAGAGTGGAACCCCCCGACATGTGAAGCATACTCCATACATAGACGAATAAGGCCCTTGTACAGAGTTAGCATCTGGGAGGGTGAGAAAAACTGGCGGAGACGTCTCAGAACACCTAACTTCATAGAAGCCGTTTTAGCTAGAGATGAGATGTGAAATTTCCAGTTAAGATTATAAGAAAAGGACAGACAGAGGATGTTCAGTGTAGAAGAGGGGGACAGTTGAGTGTCATTGAAGAAGAGGGGATAGTTGTGTGGAAGGTTGTGTCGAGTTGATAGATGGAGGAATTGAGTTTTTGAGGCATTGAACAATACTAAGTTTGCTCTGCCCCAATCAGAAATTTTAGAGAGATCAGAAGTCAGGTGTTCTGTGGCTTCTCTGCGTGAACTGTTTACTTCCTGAAGGGTTGGATGTCTGAAAAGACGTGGAAAAGTGCAGGGTGGTATCATCAGCGTAGGAGTGGATACGACAAGAAGTTTGGTTTAAAAGATCATTGATGAATAATAGGAAGAGAGTGGGTGACAAAACAGAACCATGAGGAACACCACTGTTAATAAATTTAGGAAAACAGTGACCGTCTACCACAGCAGCAATAGAACGGTCAGAAAGAAAATTTGAGATGAAGTTACAGAGAGAAGGATAGAAGCCGTAGGAGGATAGTTTGGAAATCAAAGCTTTGTGCCAGACTCTATCAAAAGCTTTTAGTATGTCTAAGGCAACAGCAAAAGTTTCACCAAAATCTCTAAAAGAGGAAGACCAAGACTCAGTAAGAAAAGCCAGATCACCAGTAGAGCGGCCTTGACGGAACCCATACTGGCGATCAGATAGAAGGTTGTGAAGTGATAGATGTTTAAGAATCTTCCTGATGAGGATGGACTCAGAAACTTTAGATAGGCAGGAAATTAAAGCAATAGTTTGAGGGATTAGAACAGGCTGTATGTAGGCAAATATCATATATATATATATATATATATATATATATATATATATATATATATATATATATATATATATATATATATATATATATATATATATATATATTCTTATCTAAGAAGAGTTCTCGATAAAGCAGGACAGTTCATTCTGCCGACTTCTATTAATCAAAAGCTACTTAAGTGAAAAAAAAAAAAAAAACGAGATCATCACCTGTATAGCTTCAAAAAGACATCCTAACCTCACATTCATCATCATATCAGCCTGCCTCACTCCAGCACGCGCCCTAACGAGAAGGCAATCCCTAACACTCCACCACTTCAAAGTAAGAGCACTCAGACAGAACACCTAGTACCACTCCCGCTGCCAGACACCATCACGGAACACTCTCCCCACATCGCCGCTTCGCCCCAAGCACGACGCCAAACCTTCCCGCCGGTAAATCAAGAGACCTCCCGTGAGCAGACGCGGCAATCGGGTCTCGGCGTCCTCAGTTTAATAAAGGAAAAGATAAAGAGAAAAGAACAATGGCCGGGAGTTTAGGGAAGGGGGGAAAGGGAAGTGGAGGAAGAGTGGGAAGAGGAGGGGAAGTTGGAGGAGGAGGGACATAATTTGGCTTCCCCTGACTGCTCTTATTCTGCTTCCTATCCCTCATTTGTCCGTATTCCTCTTATTCCTTTTCCTTGTTCGCCTTTTACATCTCTATTTTATTTTACTTCTTTCTTCTCTCCATCTACTTTCTTTCTCCACATCTTTCTTTTTTTCCTTTATCTCCCTCCCATCCTGTCTCTCTCCGTCTATTTCTTTCTCCTCTGTGTTCTCCCACACCACCCACCCCTCTGTCCCTGCCCGCCCCCGCCGCCGCTAGACAAAGGGCGGGGCCGGGGCGGGGGATAGGTGGGAGGTGGAAGGGTCAGCAGATGGTCTCGTCGTCAGCCCCTCGCGTCAAACCGATCTTAATTAAGGAAAGTTGTTGTGTTGTTCTTTTGGTGGGGTGTTTGGAGGTGTACAATGATGGTGATCGTGGTGGTGGTGGCGATAATGGTGACAGTAGGCGTAGCACACACACAAATAAAATACGACGACGTGGGTTAAAAAAAAAATGCAGATAAGGGGGAAGAGGAGGAAGATGGCGATGACACTGAGAACAAGCAAGCCATGAATACGACAAGAGTACGAAAACAATTACGGTACATAACAATGGCGATAACGACAGAACTTTAGCACTGTTGCTCAAAAAACAAGAAGTCGAACACTGGTGAAGGAGACGGTGACGTGGTTGCCGACTACACCACGCGAAGGATCAGCGGATCATTAGCGACAGAAAGGACGAAAAGTGACGCCCTTCCTGTCCCTGGTTCCTCTCTCCTTCCCGATCCTCAACAACTTCCACTGCATGCGAGGTGAAGGAGTGAGCAGGGACTACGTAGTGCCTCTGTACTCCAATATAATTATATTTTCCTCCTCTTGCCTGTCCAAACGCAATAGCCTCTCAGCTACTGCACCCTCACGAATCCTTCAGGACGACTGTACTAACATTTCACCGTTTCACACATTATAGGCGAAAATTAATTACTGTGACCTAAATTTTTCCAACGGATACAATATATGTCGCATAAGCTGTACTAAAAAAAAAGAAAATGAATAAACCTGAACTAACTGATTCTTTCATGATCAAATATAGTGTTGACAGTCCTTCATAAATCAACTAATGCGAGTGAAATATGGTGAAAAAAACTTTATACATCGGTTAAGATTTGAAATATTTTTGGTCGTGTTTAGTTGTTATGCACGTCCCTTGCAATGCTGTCTCTATGCCACACGACGGAAAAAAAAGGCGATGTTTAACATGGAGGTAATCTTATGCCAGTCGGTGGTATGTGGACAGTAGGTGCTGATGGGAGGACCTTCACCCAGCCTCTTGAGACATTATGGTAGTCTGTTACATTGGTTCAGAAGGAAAACCACAATTATCAACTGCTACTTCTGGATACACTTTTTCATTACAGGCCGAATAACAAAGACCATCGTAACTCATCAGCCAACTTGCTGCTCCTTATAGTGGTGATGTGGCCACAGAGATGACGGCTGCCTGTCCTGCAAAGTGCCTCCCTCCACTTCCCTGCAGATGGAAGGAGAATGACTGTGTCCAAAACTCCAGGAGCCCTTGGGTGGACGGACTGAAGCAGCGCCTTCGTTCGACTGAGTAATTATCGTATTTCATTCTTTGCTACTGATTTACTTAACCGAAGAGTGTAATTATATAACGTTATTATAGGCACGATTACTGTAACCTCCATGATCATACTACTAGCAAACAAGGCAACCACCTTCTCTGCCTAGTATTCACCATCAAATCCTCCCTCCTCCTTCCTCCTACACTCCACATCCACCTCTTTCCCCTTTCACCTTCCCTCACTTACTCACTCACAACCAGCATTCCTCACACTCACCACCTCCACCTCCTCCTATTTCTTTTTCTCAGCTTCCCACTTTCACTCCTCCCTGCGCCCCCTCACAATGGCGCTGCGGGGGACCGGAGCGATAAAGAGCTGTGGCTAAAAGGCGAACATTAACTTCAAATGACGATCAGAGTGAACTTGCAGTGGCTTTGAGGCGCGCTGGGACGGATAAGCAAGTGGTATGCAGCCCTTTGTGTCGCCCATTACATGAAGGGGGAGTGAGGCTGAAGGGCGAGGGGCGGGGGGAGGAGGGGGCAGTGGAGGACGACGAAATGCTTTGAGGAGGTAGAAGGAATGAGAGACGGAGGGAGAGGCGCCGCGGGACGGTCAGGAATGCGTTCGAATATATGTGGATGGTTTCTCCGATGAAGTGTTTAATCCGAGGTATTTTCTGCGCACAAATTTCACACGGCCGTGATCACGATGGGGGGGATGCGCTGGCCGCTGTGTGTGTGTGTGTGTGTGTGTGTCTCGCGCAGGCCACCTCCTGTACGTATATGCTGCCTCACTAACGCTCATTCCAATGGCCGCCACAGCCCTATGGCTCCTTGAAGAGAGAGAGAAATATCGGGCAACAAGTGGTGTGGTCTCCTACGTATAAAAATAATATTGTGATTTAGTTCACTGAGAAATTTAGTAAGATTACTTATTTTACTTTATAGTGAGGAATTCTTACCTCCATTCTTATAAAAGAAATCTCGATGAAACAAGCAAAAAATCAACATCTTTCACCTCACCACCATCTTCATCATTAGCACTATCTTCATTCATTCAATGATATTCTTTCCATTCTTATTCCTCGTTGCATTACAATAAAAAAAATAAGATCTATGTATTCGTACATTGACAGTTTGCGTATATTTCTTGTAAAGTGAGTTTCTTTATTTCCTGGATGAAGTAAATATTGTATGGCATACAAACATTAAAAATGCGGGTAGGATCACTAAAATCACAGCATGCCTGTAGCACTCGGTAAAACTTACCATAAATGACTCACTACTCGCATGATCAAGCGAAACTCCTGTGTGTGTGTGTGTGTGTGTGTGTGTGTGTGTGTGTGTGTGTGTGTGTGTGTGTGTGTGTGTGTGTGTGTGTGTGTGTGTGTGTGTGTGTGTGTGTGTGTGTGTGTGTCGGAAGAAACTCAACCATCCTCAAGACACAATAACATGCCTTCCATGAAAACAAAACAGAACACAACAAAACACCCATAATGCGAGGAACAAACGACCAATATCCAGAGCCTTGATATATGCCTCAATAGTCTCGCTCCAATAGCTTTCAACAAACACTTCGGAAAAAAAAAAAAAACTACATCACCCGAGACACAAGACACCAAAACTCAATTCCAGGAAGGCAAGGAAGTCAGAACATCCCTTCACGACTCACAGGCGCTTACCACACACCTGAAAATAGCCCCGTGACACTAGGAACAGGCGGCCAATACCAATACGGTGGCAATTAATTAACGCATTCCTTTGTGGCGTGTTGTTGTGCGGACCAGCGGGGACACCTCACTGGCTGATCTAATCCCGCCTCCCCCAGCCCAGCACAGACCCGCAGGTGAGCCGCGTGGGAGTGGACGTGAACAAGAGATCCTTATGCTCGAGTAGGACTCCAAGCTTCGAGGGTGGTGGCTTGGAGGGGAAGTGGGGTGGGGGCAGTCAGTGTCCCAAACACTCCCCATTCATGTGTGCGAGAGTCCCATAACAGGTCCTCATTAGCCGGGAAATTCCGTAAAAAAAGGCAAAAGGTTCTTGTGTGTGGGACCTGCGGGGGTGAAGGAGAGAAGGGCTAACAATGTACTACAGGTGTGTGTGTGTGTGTGTGTGTGTGTGTGTGTGTGTGTGTGTGTGTGTGTGTGTGTGTGTGTGTGTGCAGTGGTAATGGAATGATGGAAGAATGTGCAAGTTATTTTTTCTTTCTTTCTTTTCTTTCTCAGCAATTCTACGTATACCAGTTGCTTTTCTTAATATTTTCTTCTCTCAGGATTAAATTTGAGGTTTGTTATCTTCATTTGGTTCATTAAAGGAGGCTGCTCAAATTCTCCCCCCCCCTCTCTCTCTCTCTCTCTCTCTCTCTCTCTCTCTCTCTCTCTCTTTCTCTCTCTCGATCACCTGCTCCTCTTACCTTTTCACTTCTACCCCTTTCTTCCAACTTCCCTTTCCTTTATGCGTCATCTCCCGATCTCACTTCACTCCCCTTTCAATTCTGCCCTTTTACTGTCCTTTACTCTCACCCTCTCCTCTTGCTTCACTCCCTCTCCTTCCTAACACCACCGCCACCACTCTATCCCTCAACTTGGTTCCCATAAAATGTTTCTTTATCCCTCCATCATTTAGTACTTTCCTACAAGTTCCTTTTCACTTAATCTCTGCATTCATTATCTTATTCTCTATCTCTAACTGCTTCTACTTGTGTGTCTCCTTCACTCCCCTGCACTCCATCATTTAGTACTTTCCTACAAGTTCCTTTTTACTTAATCTCTGCATTCATTATCTTATTTTCTATCTCTATCTGCTTCTACTTGTGTGTATCCTTCACTCTCCTGCACTGCTACTTATCACGCCTCTCCTATCCTCGTATCCAGGGGATCAGACTCAAAACGGTTACTTACTCGTAGGACACTATGAATCTCCCTGACTAGCAGATGGACCGGCTTGGCTCTGCTGGGGGTCAGGCAGCACACGTTCAGCAGATGCCACGAAGGCTGTCAAGATGGGACGCACAGCTGTTTCATCGCCTAGTGCTGGTTCAGGACTGGAGCAGAGTAATATCTGTGGGTAAGCGAATATTTCACGCCCACTATACTTTTCACTCACAGCTTTGCTAATGTTTCAGTGTTTGTACGTGATATCTAAAGGTCAGTGGTCAATAGGACGATTGTTTATCAAGCCTCGTCCTTATTATCATAAAAATTTACGCATTATTGTCTAATAATGTTGCTTTTGTTTATCGTAACTATCATTACCATGAAAATATTGTCTACAGGTCACTTTTCGCTTGCTGGATTACTAGCGATGAGCGATAAAGGTTGACATCATGAAGACTACATCGATGAATGATGATGACCTGGTGAAACTGAACCTGGAAATTGATGAGTCGTGGCGTCGTAACAAGGAGGTCACAGCGCCAGGAAGAATTACAAGAGAACGCTGCCTTTCCAGCGCAGACACCTCCGTGAATCAGGAACGAACTACCGAGTATATCAAAGAAATATCGAATACCACGACAGGGAGAAGATGGGTGCCTACGTGATAGTGATAGGAATAACTGGTGATGGCGATGGTGATGATGATAAGAAGCATTCAGTGATGATGGGTGACGGGTGATGATGAGAGTCTTTAGTGGCCATTACAAGTAAAGAGGTGAATGGGAGTGAATAGTGGGTGATGGTGACGGGTGGGTGACAAGTTGATGAAGATGTGGGTGACTGAACATGATAGATATTTGATGGGAATGAAGGGAAACAGATGGAGGAGTTGAGGAGCAATTTCTATGCTATACGAATCTGGGGGGGATGCTTGAGATGAACCCCACCAGAAAGGCACAGAGGAAGATGAAAGAGCTGGATGTGTGAAGGGAAGACATGCGTTTGATGTGTGTGTAGCAGGAGACGTAAAAACAGGATGATGTGCAGACGGGTCGTGTGCTACAGCAACCCTTAACAAAAGGAATGGAAAGAATAAGAAGAATGCGAATGTGAGGAAGAACAAAACAATATCTATCTGCAGTGAAACGAATAACAAGGTCGTGAGAAAAAAAAAAAAAAAAAATTTGAAAATCGTTGCAATATCAGTTTTAATCACTCACTATCTAGCAAATGTTTTTGGAGTGTCTCGCAGTAATCAAGAAAAATATCGTGCGACTATATCAATCGTTATATGAATGTTAAAGCTAATATCTGTCTTCCTCTGCCATTGTCTCCACCAACACTACTTCTACTACTACTACTACTACTACCCTTGCTGTATTCCCACCACTGCTACCAATACCTTTACAGTTCATATACCACCTGCCCGCCTCCCTCCATCCCACTCACTCTCCCGCGGGTCTAATTCCTCCACCCACACCTGTCCCTTCCCTCCCCCATGTAGTGACAGCCGCAAACACGCAACACGCGGCTGGCCACTCCGTCAAGCGCGAATAACAAAGCCAATTAATGAGGTTACCGGGGGCGCGGAACACTGGCCGCTCTCAGAAGTCAGGTGGGAATCGACACTAATTTTCCTGGGAATGCGGTGGCGGGGTATGCGCTTGTTTGGCCGCATTTGTTACCGGCTGCTGTGAAGGTGCCAGTCTGATTTTTTTTATGCTTTTCTGATTATATGCGTACCAGTTTGAATTTTGGTGTATGTATTTACTAGCATCTTGTATCTTCATCATTCCGTCTTTGCCCGTCTTTCGCGCACGTCCGTTACACAAGTTGTACTTCGTTCTTGGCAAAGTCTCCGTCCCGACTTCCTTGTAAACATCTCTCTCGCTTTCTCATTTTATGATGTTGGCTTTGAAAATAATATTACATAACAGTCCTCATGGCGCAGTGGATAGCGCGCTGGATTTCTAATCCAGAGGCCGCGGGTTCGAATCCTGCTGGGGATAAGTAATGTCTATTTTGGCGGAAATCATGGAAAAATCCAAGAATCGATAGAAAACTCAATATTGATGAGGAATAGACATGGAACATTAAATCAATAAAGAATAATTATCAACAAATGCTGTTTTGGTACCGCAGACAGTAGATTACCAAAACAATCCCAGAGAAGCATGAACGCAGATGGCAATGATGAAATGGCAGATGAAATGCGGCGTAAAAACAATCTCATGATTCGTGACCTCCAGACAGCCCGTCTCTGTCCGGTGCTCTGTCGGTACGTCCTATCTCTGCATGTCTGTTTGTCTGTCTGTCTCACATTCTGAAAGCCTGTATGTCTGTGTCTTCACCGCTGATTGTTCCTTTCCCTCTGTTTGTCTGTATGCCCTCTTTGCCTGCCTGCCTATCTGTCCATTTTTGTGTCTGCCTTCACGTAAGTCTGTCTATGCCCATTGTTTACCCATCTCTTTGTCTGTGTCCTTCTCTGTGTGTCTGTGCCTTCCGATTGTCTGTCTTTCCTTATCCATATTGATATGTGTGTGTGTGTGTGTGTGTGTGTGTGTGTGTGTGTGTGTGTGTGTGTGTGTGTGCAGAAATCCAACCACCCTCACACGTCCTTCCTTTCCTTTCCCACTCTCCACATTGGCCGCGGAAGACAGGCAACTAACTTAACTAAGCCAGTTCGCTAAGCCATCCCGTCCCCCTTTGTCTGTGTGTAATGAGGCGACCGTTACCACCCTCTCCCGGGGCCTGTGATAGCCACTGCGACACTCCTCTCAACACCAACCTCTCAAGGGCGCCGCCATACACCCACACACACACACACACACACACACACACAGAGAGGCAAGCATAACAAGAGAAATAACAAACGCACCCTTTCCTTTTTTCTCTTTCTCTCTCTCTCTCTCTCTCACTCACTCTTTCTGTCTCAGTTGCGGTGGCGGCGGCGTCGAGGTATGCAAATAAAGAGCGACTCGAAAGAGAGAGTGTAGGGAGCCCTCGTCTCAAGCCCCCCAAGCCCCATGAAGTGCCCCTGAAGTCCCCTCCACCACCCTCCACTATGTAACAACTTTCAACGGTTCTCAATTCATGGCCGGACGGAGGCGGACAAAAGAATCGGCCACATATCAAGACGCTGAAACATTAGCGACTAAGAGAGGGAGGGAGGGAGGCAGGGAGAGACGAAGGAAGGAAGGGTGCGTGGGAGAGAAAGGGTGAGGAGGACGAATGGAGGGAAGTATGGAATGAAAGGAGATAAAGTTAGGAAAGAAAAAGATATAAAATGTGGAAAGAAAAGGGGGATATTAAAGGGTACTGGCAAGTGAGAATAATAATAATGGATGAGGGTATGGCGAGGATGAGAGGGAAGGTGAGCCAGAAGATTGTAATAAGGAAAAATGGAAGCAGAGATGAAAGGGAGAGTGAAATAATTATTTCAAGGAAGAATATGATGAAGGAAAAGACGCAGTGATGATGGGGAAGAGAGAAGGAGAGAAGCGAGAATGTAGGTTTGTTTTAAGTCAGATGCAAGTTCGAGATGGTTCTTGAAACGACTCTCTTATAACGGAGGCAAGAGTCGACACATGTAAATTTCTCGAGTCCAGCAAAGCTCAAAACACCAGCGGCTCGAGGCATGAATCCTTAACGTGCGACTACACCCTATCAGTCGGACTTCCTGCTACTCGGGTCAGGCCATTTTCTAAGCAGCCATTCTCTGGTCGTGCACCGCCACCTGCTGCCCCCAGGCTGCCACGGCCGCCCGTCCACTGTGCTTTACGAAGCATTCTTTAATGCCGCGGCGCCTCATCCTGAAGAAGACAAAAGAACTCAAGTTTTGGGTTAGGAAGTTATTCCTTCTTATTTTTATTCAATACTGTTAGTCATAAATATTTGTTAACTATTTGACTGTAGTGGCATTTCTAATGTTAATGAAAGTCTTGTGCAAATTTTGTCTGCAATTTCAAAAGGCGACACTCACAGTACTTAATATTTTTTTGTTTTTTTCTAGTGAATGTATTTTGATCTTCATAAATTAAAAGTGTCTATAGTTACTGAAATTTAACAATAACTATAGCAAACGGTGAGAGTTAATGATACATTTTCATATATCCTTATAGTGCCTGTTAATACTTTTTAATACTTATAATGCAAAATATGTTTGGCTATCACGCGAGGGAAGGGGTTCGCTCAACACTACTGTTGCTCTTCGTTCATTTATTGATTGAATGAAACCCGGCCAATATATCTTAGACTGACCACAACCCGTGAGTTAGCCGTTGTCTTCCTACTAATATACCCAGCGCAATCTTTCGTATGCATTCTTGGTGCTGAGCCACGCAATCTTTGAAGGTATAGAGCAACAACGCAAGAAGTGTAACATTGACTTTTGTACTGTGGTTTCAAATGGGGTGCAGGAAAGCCTCGTTGTTATTTAGGTTCTCATTCATAAGCCATTAAGGGGAGGAAGGGAGGACGAGTGCCTTCAACCGCCCGGTGCAGCGGCGCCCCTCCAGGCTGCGTTTTGTCTGGGAGTAATTGTTGTCAAGACCAAGTCTGAGCACGATTGTTTCACGGCTGATCTGTGGCGGAGGGTGGGGACAGGGGCGCGGCCAGGATGGGAACGGGTCGGGGCGGACAAAACAAGGCTGGGAACAAAATCAAATTGAAGTGGTCGCCACAATCGGCTTCATATTAACCCGGACTTTGGCGCGACGGTGTTGCCAACCTTGGGGCACACACACACACACACACACACACACACACACACACGTCGCCCTTCGTCCCCTGCCACGCCTCATCTGGGTAGGAGAACACCGTCGGGTACCAACAAGACTGCCATGCTGCGTCTTCCTGTCAGGTTGAGGAGTTTGTCACTTTTCGCCTACAGAGTTAACTTCGAATTATCTAAGTGCGTGCATTTCTCACTTAAAAAAAAAAAAAATGTTCACGATGCCAAAAGAAATAGATAATTATGAGGAAAATATAAACTGACATGAGCTGTGGCGCCGTAACAAGATCAGAGGGCACCGGCGGGAGTTGAGAAAGAAGAAGTACTGCTTCCTTCACCAAGAAAATGCTGTGAGTCAGGACAGAACTTTCACAACTTCGTCCTACTATTCCCATTTATTATTATATTCGTCACTACAATAACCTAGAATAATTTTTTTTTTTATGAGCATTGAGACACCTAAACATACTCAGGATATGTGATAGTATTTCCTGGTGTGCCTAGATTCCATACTCCTAGATTCCCTACTCATGTATTCCAGAACACTGCCTGGACCGAGCTGCCATGCACCCTGCACCCTCTCTCTCTTCTGTGCATTCCAAACCAGATACTTCTGACGCAGATGACAGAGGAGCCACAGAAACTTAATACAAACCTAACAACCAACATGAGAGAATACACGCCTAACAACCCACAGGAGAGAATACACGCCTAACAACCCACAGGAGAGAATGCACGCCTCACAACCCACATGAGAGAATACACGCCTAACAACTCACAGGAGAGAATACACGCCTAACAACCCACAGGAGAGAACACACGCTTAACAACCCACAGGAGCGAATGCATGCCTCACAACCCACAGAGGTGTACCAGATCTCTTTTTCACTTGTTCGCACTTAGCCAGCCATCTTAAACTTGATAAGAAAGAATGGCATGACAAAGGAGTGATCTAGAAGTGCACTGTTACTATTACTGAGGAGGGTGTCAGTGTTCAGTCATACATTTCAAAAGGAAATACCAACTCTTGTCCTGTAACATTATTTATATTACAGTTACTAGCACATTAGTTTGAGTGGTATTATAATATCAAATATATATAGCTCAAAGAAGATATTTGAGTACACTGCATATAATCTACATCATCCATTGAGGGTCAGATACTAAGATTTTCATCAAATAAGAAAAACAAGCCAGACAAAAAGCTGATATGGATCATGTATAATAACACAGAGACAAGGAAAAACAAAACAAAATTTTCAGTAGTCTCGCATGAAGAACAGAATTAGTGTAGTCTTGCAATCTCATTCTTTAGAGGAGCTTGTTCACCTCCAGACTGAGCAGTGACAACACCGCAGGCCCTGCCGCACACACCCACTGGTCCTTCTGGTTGAAACCTTTCTCAAACCAACACTTAGACATCTTTAGCAAATATACCAAAAATATGACTCAGAAATACGTATTTAAAAAAAAATACATTATTAATGACGTAAGACTATTTCACTTCAGTTCCATCATCCAATATTAACAAGAAATATTATTAAATGTAATAATCTTTTAAGGAATTATGTGAGCATATATGAAATACAGTAATAGTCACCTCTAAATGCTGCATACTGTTTCGTTTTTTTTTATTCCTTCCTATAAGAATGTAAATAGACATCTCCAGAATTAAACTGACCGACACCTCCAAAAATTTCTTTGTCGCAGCAATTAAAACAGACCTTTTTCACACTTGTGTGCTGTTGGCCAGCATCCTTCATACATAAGAAAATAAATAAAAAAAATGTAATAACATGGTTTTGTTATGAAAATATATCATTATTCTGCTCATTTAATGGAAAAACATAAGTTACTCGTACTATTTCACATGGGAAATAACTTCCCATCATTTATACTCCCTGACTCACTGGTGCACCACGACCCGCTTCCTGAAGACTGAAAGACGACTCTTCCGCGTGACCATCACGTCTCCCTCGTTTTCCGCAATCCAGTTTGATCACAAAGCCTGCCACGACTCCCCGGCCTGCCACTCACGCCAGGCGGCAGCTCCTTCCCCATCTCCCTCACTGCTCAAAGCCAAAAAATTGCTGTTAAAAAAATGAAGGGAAAGTGAATAGTGAAAATACCGACCTGCAAGTGGCTGTCACCGGCCGCCCCAAGATGACTGGTGACGGGGCGGCCCAGAGTGACGGGACCAATAACGTGCTTTATTACTTCTTGCTTTTTCTTTACCTCTTCTTTTTCTTCGTTCACCTTTTCATTTGACTTCCTTTACTTCCCCCTCCTTCCATTTCCAGTCTTAATTTTTCTCCTCTTCTTTCATTTCCTCTTCTCATCCTCTTTTTTTTTTTTTTCTTCTCCCCTCTTCCTCTCTTTCCCTACACCCACCCATCCGACTCGTCTATCCATTTCCATTACTCAAAACATTATTTTCTTCCTTCTTCCTCAGCGTACTTTTCTCTAAACATTTTTTCTTTTACTTCTTTACTTTCCTTCACTTCCTTCCCTGCTTCTTCTTTTGTCCCTATCCCTCCCTCCCACCCTCCCTTCTCCAAAGCGGGCCGGCGACTCTTCAGCGTCAGGAGTCGTGGGAAGCCACAACACAAACTTCCAAAAAATGTCCTGCCTTTGTCCGTCTGACCCTGGGACGGGAACCCGCGAGGAGCACACCGCCTGCCGCCCTGGGGATTACGGTGTGTGTGTGTGTGTGTGTGTGTGTGTGTGTGTGTGTGTGTGTGTGTGTGTGTGTGTGTGTGTGTTTATATGCATGTATTCTAGCACGTGAAGAAAAACCGTTCCGCAATGAAGGAGAATAATAATATAGAGAGGCTTGCGAGGCCCAGCGAGGGTTGGCGGCGAGTGGCGGGAGAAGTTAAGAGATTTGAGGGGCGGCGGGTAATGGGTATGAGTGCACGTTAGGGCGCAGCGGTGCAGCGAGGCGAGGCTACTAGTCTTGTGAAGCCTATCAGTCATGTTTAGTTTAATGTACCTTCATCAGACTTCATAAATTGGGTATCATGCTCGAAACATAAACAAGAGGAAGCTTTCTGCCTCTTATCGAACTCAAACCGGAGAGGAGAGGGCTGGTTAGGCAGTAATGGCAACAGTGGCGACTCCCAGTGGCACAAAAAAAGGAGAGGTGGTCACCAGGGCCGCCACCTGTGTCCCGTGAATGAGGGTCCGACGCTCTCGACTCCTCAAGCATCAAGTGGCCCTTCAGAGGTACTAGACACCCCTCTCCCCATCCCTCCACCGGCCCGGGCACTGTTGTAGGATCTGGCTTAGTGACCCTCGTGGCAGGGCGAACTTTGGTTGCTCCTCCTCTTTTCCTTCCGGGGAGGAAACAAGAAGGAACTTACAACTTAGGACTTTCCAAGAAGCAACACAAACTTTCAAAAGAGTTGAGTTGGTGTGTTTCTTGGTGCGGCGCCAGAGTCCTGTCGCTTTGTGCTCCTCTTCTTATGTTTGTCCCTATGTTTTTTTTTCCGTCAACTGTTATTTTTAAAACCACGAAACTGTCGATTTAAATATGAACTAAACCAAGCTGTTTCTTCATACACATTTGTATAATTAAATTCCTCCCAAAATGACAAGAACAATGTTATGCTCTTTTGTTGTTTTGTAACGTATAATATATGATTTAACAAATGACGCTTTGAATCAGTTTCTCTCTCTCTCTCTCTCTCTCTCTCTCTCTCTCTCTCTCTCTCTCTCTCTCTCTCTCTCTCTCTCTCTCTCTCTCTCTCTCTCTCTCTCTCTCTCTCACTCTTTTACTTAAACTTTCTTAGCAAATTTATTCCAAAAATTCTCGTCTTCTTCATTCACCTTAGTCATTTTTCGCTTTTAATTCCTATTTCACCAAAACGCGCAGATTCTTGGTTGCTTTGTACAATCCAAAGCCTCCCGTGCAGTGTTTGCTCATAACTCCGTATAAGGCTTCATAAATGCAGGCGGAGGACTCTTAGCACAGGCTAGGCTAGGGTGCACTTGGTGGAAGCTCACGGCTCAAAGCGATAAGCCAACGTCTTCAAGGGCTTTTGATGGAGTGTGTTTGGGGTGGGAGGGGGGCGGAAGGGAGGAAGGGAGGGTGAGGGACTTTATGCGCGTCTTTTTTCATCCTTGGTTGAAGCTTCAGAGGGACTTGTTAGCGGCTTCACGGCGGGCGGGGAGAAAGCCGAGAGGGGCGGCTGTGTTGGGGGCGAGGCGTCGACGGGCGGGCCATACAGACCAGCCTCCCTCAATAGCAACTCCGTGAATGGGTCGGGGTCGTCTTACGGGGATCCTCTGTCGTCTCTCCCGACTGAATGACTACTGGAGGCAAGGCGAGGCAACGGGGAGAAAGGGAGGGATGGGAGGGAGAGGAGGAGGAGGGAAGGAGGGGAGAGGAGCCATCTTAGGGTCGGGTGTCGCGTGAGTCAGTGAGTGCAAGAAGAGTTCCCTTCACTAAAAAAGACCAGAAAAAAAGCTCTTATCGTTCTTATTTTGCTTTTTTGTGCGTGTCGTCAGATGGACCGTAAACGTCTTGGCGCTGGTAAGCTGCGTTGGGGGTCGAGTGGAAATGCCTTGGCGTTGTTGGCGGCTGAGGACAAAATGCCGTTAAGTTGTGTTGACAGATAAGAGGGAAAGATTCCGCCGTTTAGCGGTGATGGCTGGCGGCAGAGTGGATGGCTGCCGGTTGTGTGTGTGTGTGTGTGTGTGTGTGTGTGTGTGTGTGTGTGTGTGTGTGTGTGTGTGTGAGAGAGAGAGAGAGAGAGAGAGAGAGAGAGAGAGAGAGAGAGAGAGAGAGAGAGAGAGAGAGAGAGAGAGAGAGAGAGAGAGAGCCAAAACTATAATTATATCCTTGTAAAGCTGTTTGATTTCATTACACTTCACTGCCAAAAGTATAAATAAAAAAATAAATAAATAGCTACGGTCTAAAAAAAAAACAGGTAAATAAATTAGTTAGTAAATAAAGTAGAGTGTATAATCTACAGCTGTAACATTTGTGCCAGACGTTATAAAAAAAATCTCCCATGGATCAGAGAGTGAGAATGACAAAAGTTAAAGAAATTTGACTTTTACTTCACTTTATCCCCGCAATTAAGTACATTAACTTCCTCTTCTCTTCGCTACAGGTAAGTCAGTACAAGCCGATTAACTTACCTCAAGTGAAAAAAAAAAAAAAAAATGGTGGTATAAAAACAGGAAAAATATACGTAGCTTGTCATCACGTCTATACCCGAGACCAGTAATTAACTCATCCTACGCTCTCTCTCTCTCTCTCTCTCTCTCTCTCTCTCTCTCTCTCATCCTCATCTCCCCTACAGTGACCTGACCTGACCTGGATAAGTCGGTATTTGGGTCAGGCGTTCCTCCCCGTGGCGTCTGTACATCAACACGCGGCCAAATAACGAGTCTTGGGCCACGTAATGAAGCCCATTTGTGAGCCGCGCTGATGTGCATTGATTGGCAGACTGACAATGACGCGGGAATCGATTGTAAACACAGGATTAGGCGCAGGG